>NC_137696.1:65446080-65716080 GCF_964034855.1 Anser brachyrhynchus
TATTTTTGATTCTCTATTTAAAATAGACCCATTGCGTCTTCATGTTAGTGTGTCTTCATCCAAATAGCTAGCTTCCTGAAGTTGGTTATGCTGCCATTTTTTCTCCAGGGGGCTGAGTTAGAACAAATTGAAGCAGCTAGTGAAGTCATCACAGTGTACAGCCCACTGAGTGGTTAACAACTGAAGAGCCTCTATTTGTCTGGGTCCTAAAGCACTCTAGCAACTGCATTGAAAGCAAGCTCTTAACAAGATGATGCTGAATTTGCCCACTGGATTGCCTAATTTGTCTAGGTTAGAACTGCACAATCCAATACTATGGAAGCTGATATATACAGTCTCATTTCCTGTCCCTTGCTTTCTCCCTTTGTAGTCTGCAAGTAATACAATTTAATGGTCAAGCTAGATAGCCTTGTGGATCTTGCTGTACTCACAGTAATTGTATTAGAGCCTTATTGTAGATTTTTTTTTTCAGATTTCCATGGTGGGAAGCTGAGGATATCCAGCTGGAGAAACTCAGCTTCAAGTAGGACAGGTCAAGAATAAAAAAAATACCTAAAAATACAGTGTCTAAATACATATTCAAACTGAGAAAGTAGGAGTGTTTGTCATGTATTCTCTCTAGTTAGTCCTATGCCCTCTTAGAAGGCCCATTTAGCATTAAGGCTTCCATTGGACACTGCAAAATTCATATCCGAGCCAGTGGGAAGTCTGAGGTTGGATTTGATGAGACCACAGCCATACAAACACCCCAATTAACAGACACAATTAAAAGATGAAGAATAAACTGGGAGTTAAAAGAGCTGCTGCTTGCTTGGCTTTGTCCTAATTACTTCTCTGGCAACAGTCAGTCACAACCTCCACTTGTACGTCTGTGCCTCTCCAGCCCATGGTGACCCAAAAGCTGCTTTTCTTTAGGACTGGGTTATTCCATGGAAAATCATCCTGTGGCTTCACCCTCCTATGCTGCTGCCAAGGGCTGAGCGGTCAAGGGAGCAGTCAGAAGGCAGGAAGTGGGGAAGCCAAAATGCCCCAGGAGCAGTTCAACTGCCTGCTCACAGGCATCCGGGGTGACTTTTGGCCATGTCATTTGACCTCCTGCTGCTGCTCCAAAGGGGTCTGTTGTTGGACATGTCGGTGTTTATGTCCATGATACCCTCCTCTGGGCACCTGGATTGCTCTGCTTGTGTCATGGTAGTTCCATGTGGGTAAAATCATCCTTCTCACTGACCTTTGTCCTGTATCTGGACTATTTCATAACTAAACCTAGTCCAACCCAAGGATCAAAACCCTGATCCTTGTACCCTGTCATCTTCATTGCCTTCAAAGGTTATCCTCATCCCACAAAACCCTCATGACCAGCATGAGATTTACAGTATCTTCTTTATGTTTAAATTTTACACTCAGCAGAAGAGGAACAGTTGTTTCTGTTTCTTGATGATGTATCTTACATATGTTTGGAGTATCACAATGATAAACAAATAAACAAAGCTTATCAATTACTTGAAAAGTTTGCTTGCTTAAAACGCAGTACAGGAGGGCAGCAGTTTTGCACAAGAATACTTGTATTCTGATGAAACTTATCCATTTTATGGGAAGAAAGATGCAAACAAATTGGTCTTTGCAAATGGACATTGAGAAACAAAAACATTTTCATTTGATTTCAACTCACAATGTTAATTTATTATTTAAGGAACACATTGTAACAGCATTCCTTTGGTCTAGACAAAACAGTTCTCTTTGTTTCTCTTCTAGCTCCTCCACTTCCCAGTTATCTCTATCATTTGTCTAAAATCCAAATTTCTAAAAACATTAACAACATTAACAGCATAAAATTTATTAGGCAGCCAAGGGAGCTATTCTGGATTTTGTTCACATTCCACCTTAACTCTGTCTGAAGCTGATGGGAATTTAACTAGTAATCTCAACAGGAACAGGATCATGTACTTTTGGTGGAAATGTCATGACCTTCTTCCATAAACTTGCACATGTAGGATTTGTTTTCTTTCAGACTGTGTATGCATATGAAAGCTGTTCCAAGAAGGAGATGGATCAGGAGGGCTTACTTCTTTTCTTTTCAAGAAATGACCATCTAATGGGTCTCTATAAATAATGTGGGCTGTAATTCACTTAGGTTTCCAGGCCCTGTGGCCTGAAATCTGAACCACAGCATCAACTTTCTTAGCACTAATAAGTACAGAAAAAATAATGGTTCCAGTTTTGCAGTCTACACAGATGAACGTATAAACATGAACATAGAAAAAGAACAAGCAGAAGAGGAGTTTACATCAAAGGCACACAAAAAATTAAGGGCATTTTTCACATGTAAATCTTTAAAACACATTCATAATTCCTGAGAAGTTTAGAAAAGGGATTTGCTGGTCAGATTTTCCACCATGTGACAAGCCATAACAAGTTAGTTTGAGCATTGCTTCAAAACCTTGATTTAATTGCTGTGAAAGTGTGCTATTGATAATATAGTTGAGTTTCCTGCATGTGAGAAGCAGAAAGGCGGGTGCTACTTACCTCTCCTCCTTTCATGGTAGTGAATTATGGCTGGGAGATGTTCCTGCTTACAATGGCAGCCACGGGTACCTGTTCTGTTCATACTGCAGTATTCAGAATGCCAGTTTTGACCTCAAAATCTTACTCTTTGTGTGGAGGAAGAGATGTTTCAGATGTTATAGCTGATATTTCTCTGTGTAAACATTAGGTAGTTTGAGACACTTTGGAGTCTGAAGGCTGGCTATGTCCCTAGTAAACGCAAAGGCACAGGATCTAAGAAGTGCATGCTGAAGGTAGGCAGAAGACAAGCAGGACCTTAAAGAAACCCTGGCTTTTAGATGGAATAAATTCAACTAACTGAAAGATGGAGGAGGAGGAAGATTTAGTATGTATACCCATGTGTACAGTTCTTCATGGCCTCATGTGCTCCAGGTGCTACCTGAATGGTGACTCACAAACCTCTCTCTTCACTTCTGACCTTTTGCCTACTACCCAGTCTCATATTTCTGATTGTCATTCCAACATGTTGCTACAATTCTCCAATACTCAAAAACAACAAACAAACAAACAAATCTATTCCTTTTTACTCCAAAGAAAATCTAGATGTTTTTCCAATTACATTTCTAGCTGCTTTACTTCTCTTCTTGCAGCTTCAGACAGGAGTGTCCTAGTCTAGGTGTTTTACCATGCAATTTCCTTGTAGTGGGTGCTACATCCACTTTCTCATACACTAAGCTTTTTTTCCTTTTATTGTTTAGATAGCTCTTTAAAACATTTTTCTTCTCCCCGTGCAACACTTGCACTTTTCAAAGGAACTCCTACTCTGTCTGCCTACCTGTCTGACTTTTATTGCAAATGCATTCAGGCAACTTTAAGTGCAAGAGTACATTTGCAAATTTGAAGTTGTACAATGCCAGCTCTATTTTTCTGCACCGACAACAAGTGTTTGCTACTGAAATGCAAGACTTTTTCTCTGTGACTCACCATTTCATATCTTACTACTTTCCCAGAGATTCTGTGAGTTCAGAGATCAGAAGTTTTCCCTTCAATCAGGTATAAGCTTCAGGAGAAAAAGAACAGTTTTCTTTAAGATATGGAAGTGTTTGGTTCAGTACCTCATTAAGTGGCATGGGTAGGTGTATAATCTGTGCTGTTTTATGAACAATAATGCATTAGTCACAGAAGACATCAGCGGTAACTTGGGGCAACACATTTCCTTGGACTTCTTTAACACTAGCCCCTCCCTACATATTTTGCAACTATTTCCTGCTCCTTTACAGGGTGATTGACCCTTTGTACATTTTAGGTATTGTCATTAAGAACATTATTGAGCCCATATCTTAAATAATGTTAGAACAAAAGACTTCCCAAGAGATTCCCAACTGTTCTGGCACGGACCACGTGACACTAAGTGATTCTGCACTCACAGCTTGGAGCCTGTGCACCATGCAAATGTCCTGCTGGCACTTGTCAGAGTGAGGTATCAGAGCGTCAAATCCACATGCTTGAAGTCTCCCCTTCAGTTTCACTGAGATTAAATATCATTTTTAAGTGCTAATTCTAGAAAACTGCTGTGAATCTCAGTGCATTCTATTCTTGTGCTGTTCTTGTCTGTGTAGGAGCCTCAGTTGCTGACTCGGACTGTGCCCCCTTTACGGTGGGCGCCTTCCTACATTCTCACAGGGGAAGCCTGGGGCTAAGTGAGGGAATACTCCAGGACTATGCAAAATAAGTATGGCGTTAACCTTTGTGAAAGGGTAAAAATTACCTTTCTTCGCAATACTGAGGATTTTGTCAGCTGAAGCCTGATCAATGATGTGTGGTAACAGCAACAAGAGTTCCCCTAAACACAGACACAGAGCAATAGCTATTTAAGTATTTGTAGGGAGTATAAAACAACTCAGAAAAAGTGTGTGTGTAAAACCAGCTTTCAAAGATGCACTTATTCACGTTTCTACCACCATGTTTGATGTTGCTCTTCCTTCTGCCCTGTTGTATCAGTCTCTCTGTGCAGCTATATGGTCAGCAATCTTTGCAATTGTGGAACATTTAGTGCACCTAGAATACTGTCAAAATATTTGATCATGGTAGTAGATAAATGAAAATAAGTCAAGGATTAACCTGTGTACTCCACTCCCCACTTCCCATCCTCCTGTTCAGACCACACCTGCCATAAGCAAAATGTAAATAGTACTAGTATTAATTTATAACAGTAATAACACTGACTAAAAAATGGATGTCATAGGTGTCAAATAAGGTTGTCTCTGTGTGCATAGAAAAGGAATCTTCTGAATGCAAAGTTAGAAATCTCCTTTCCTCAAAGACCATTCTTGTCTTCAAAACATTGCTTCTTAATGAATATTTGCTACTATAAGAAATATTTCCTCAATGCAAATACAAACCAAGCAGATCACCCACACTTGACTGTGGTAGATAAGGACCAAGTGAGAATATCCTCCCAGGCAATGAACTTTACTCCATGCCTATCCAAAGCCATCTCTTCTATAAAGAGATTACCTGTGTGTACATTTGCACCTCTGCCTAGATCAGGAGTATGCTTTGGAAATGGATCTCACAGTCACCTCCACAGACTGCGTGCTCTCATACTGCAAACCATACTGGGTTGCATGAATCCCAAGACTCCTGAAGATGTGCTCTGGTGGCTGGTGGATGTCCTCTCCCTGGGACCAAACTGGAAGCAATATATAGTGAAAACCTTGAATGTTTACAGTGTAGATGCTGGGTCCTCATTTTGACTGCTATGGGTGTCTAAAATAAGACAGTGATTTGCCCTCTGGAAGCTCCTGTTCTCCTCAACTGACTATGCAGACAGCCAAAGTTGTCTAGCTCAGATAGAGATGACTGACTTGACAGACATATAAAGCTAGACAAGACAAATCCTACCCTAGGCATCTAACTCTAGACAACATGAGATGCTCTTTGCTTTTTAGTACAGTCACCATATCAGACAGGCTTAATATATCTTTCTGTTTCCCTTTTTGCCCTCACAATGCAGAACATACTGTTGACAACACCTTAAATAATGACAGTTACACAACTGTTATCAAGGGGATGTGGCTGAGTTCCCTTTGGCTCCCAGAGAGCTCAGTGGTTGTCTCCCTCCTCAGGTCTCCCCTCACAGGAAAAATCACCTCTCAGAAAGGTGACCGCTCAGAAAGTGGCCACTAGCACAGTTGGCAAGGTTCACATTTACAGAAGTTGAATATTTTTTACATCAGGATGTGACTACGGATAATACTTGGACTGCCAACAGCTGGCATTGGTCCCATGTTGCCAGCCCTGACCTTTGGCCAGTTTGCTTTGTTATACAAACCTGTGGACTCAAAGCTTTCCTATCAGCAGCGAACCAAAGTGCAACACTGTCATAAAGCACCTCACCGTAAAAAAAAAAAAAAAAAAAAAAAAAAGTATAACAATCCAGCCTCTCAGTGGTTAAAGAAAAAGTCCATCAGGGTGCAGGCCTGGTCACTGAGGAGTGCACGCAAGTTCATTGATCCTGCTGGCACCCTGACAAGGCTCTGCAGGCTCTTTGGGGCAATCAGCTGGTCAAGGCTGGCAGCTGCAGGGCCAGTCAGACTAATTAGCTCTTGTTCTCCATTTTGTCTTTCCAACAGCTTATCTCTGCCCACCCCTGCAAGTTCTTCACTGCTCTCACTCCTTTATACTATGCTATTTTTAATCAGTTTCTGTTATTGGTATGCAGGTCCAGAAATATGGTTATCAAAAAGAACAGCCGAGGCCAAAGACATTGCTTGGGAGTTTTTTTAGCACATCCCTCAGATCAGATGAGCTTTTGGTCAGCCTGTCACTGCAATTGTTCCAATACTGTAATTTCTCTTCTTTCCTACTTCCTACAATGCTACTTTTATCCTGTGGCTACCACTTACAGTCATAACATTTCATTATACGAGGAAAGAAAAGGGAAGGGAAGGGAAGGGAAGGGAAGGGAAGGGAAGGGAAGGGAAGGGAAGGGAAGGGAAGGGAAGGGAAGGGAAAAAGAAAAGAAAAGAAAAGAAAAGAAAAGAAAAGAAAAGAAAAGAAAAGAAAAGAAAAGAAAAGAAAAGAAAAGAAAAGAAAAGAAAAGAAAAGAAAAGAAAAGAAAAGAAAAGAAAAGAAAAGAAAAGAAAAGAAAAGAAAAGAAAAGAAAAGAAAAGAAAAGAAAAGAAAAGAAGAAAAGAAAAAAGAAAAAAAGAAGCTGCAGTTTCTAAAATCTGTTTGTTTTTCTACATTTTTATTTGATATTGAAAAAAAATGTCCCTATTATTTGAAAGTCTTCCAGTCATGGGAACATCGGTTCTGTAACAGGAATCTTGGTCAAAATCACAGTAAAGATTTCCTGCTGTGGTGTGCCACATAAAAGTAATAATGCATCCATCAGGCAAACTTGTAGTAATGTCCAATGCACTGTGCTCCATAGATCTTGGAACAAATAAGGTGTAAGTGTATTTGCAATGCTGAGTTCAAGCCTCTGTTTGCTTCTAATTTTCTAATGAATCTGAGGAATATTTTCCTAGTTCAACTTGGGGATTTTCCATGCATTGATGAAATCTGGGTCATGGCACAAATGTGTTCAGTGGTTGGACTTGTTTTATTGTTTCATGTTATGCTGCCTCCGGGGCTCACCTGTACTAACCTCAGCCATGACTAGGAATTAAGTTCAATAAGCACATGGAGGAGAGACAAAGTTCAGCTGTCTCAATTCTTCGCAGGAGAGTGAAGAAACTTTTCCCACCCGGTCCAGAAATTCTCCTCCTTTTTCAGGAAAGGGAGAGAGAGAATGAGTTGTACTGTTCACCAGAACAGGAGTGCCCATCCAGTTTGTTGGTTTTGTTTGTTTTTGTATGTGTCAGCATCCTCACTTATTACAGACAACCTCTTTATACACAGCAGCTCCCTTCTCTCCTGAAGAGATATCACCTAATGGGTATATTATTGAGTCCCTTACCTCTCTTTTATGTTTTTTGTCCACTGTGTTTCATAGCTTTTATTGCTCAAGGAGCATGAGTAAAGGTAATGCCCTGCTTTTGACTTGGAAAAATTGAATAGTCCTGTGGTGAATGCAAAAGTTGCAACACTGCAGAGGTTACTTATCCTTCTGGCATCTGGTGGGGCCAAGACAGCATGGCAGGGGCTGAGCGGAGGTAAAGGGGAAAAAAAAGGGGGGAAACATGGGAGGTTTATGCTACCAAAACACCTGTTCACCTTGAGGACCTCTAGCCAACACAGACAGCTGTAATTCTACTCCTTCATTGGCATTACACCATTTAAATTTAGCTGCATGTTTTCCTGAGTAAGAGAGTTCCCTATTCATAATGTTCATAAATACATCTTGTGAATTTTCTGGTAAAATTAAATGATAGGAAGTATGCTTTAGCTTTCAGTTGACATAAAGGCTGCCATTGCCAGTAAACACAAAGTCTGATTCATGGTCATTCACAAGCAGAAACAAGGCAAATTAAGAGTATGCAGTTACAAACAAAAGGATTGGTATCTCACTCCATATGATTAGCTTTTGTCTCTGTTGCCTGTGCATCCTCAGAGTTTATGGTCCAAAAGATAATTAAATGCTTACAATGAAGCCTGGTCATTAGAACTGTGCTTAAAATGTAATTTTGATCATTATACACAGCTCTGCTGTAAGTAACCTCTAAGTTGTTTTTTCAGCTCTTCTAGGTAGGTATTTGTTTTCTGACTGCCATTTGGCCATGCAGTATATTCAGCTTTTATTGTGATGGTTCATCTGTGGTGTGGATTTTTGGCAGTATGAGAACTACATAAGTGGTTGTTTTTTCCAGTGCTGAAACACAAATGGTGTGGCAGCTCTTACCTGCTGAGGCATCTGAGCCAGTTAGGTGTACACAGCTCATGAGCAGCAGTTCTTAGATAAAATAAAACGAGTAACGAAAGAAGTCACTGCTTTTGTGATGACATTTGCTTTGACTGATCAGCAGGATTTAAACCCATGACCTTCAGTGTCATAACAGAGATTACTTAAGCAGTGCCATTAGTTAGTGGCAGAAGGAGGGTGTTACACTATAGAGAGACTGACAAGGAACACGTGTGTTTTATACACAGATTATTGGGATGTCCTGAAAAGACACTGACAGTTTCATTAGAGTGCTGTTTTATGTTTATATAATGGAAGTTTTAATGTATCTTGGGGTTTAGGGGAAAAAGGAAGAATGAGGTGTTTCCCTAATAGGGAATAAGGTTTCTTTTTTCCTCATATGGTCTCATTGCTAGAGGAAAAGTGTCTGGCAGGAAGTAATCCTGGACAGAGTCCGAGGGAAAGTCAGCATTACGCAAGACTTGCAGGGAATGTGGAATTCCCACAAGAGCAGCATCCAGGTGCCCTCCCATACTGATGGCTGGCTGTGATCCTCTGGTCATTATAATGACTCAGGCAAAGACAAGCATGCAGAGACTCCACAAAAAGAACACCAAAGTGCAGAGAGGTATCACCCCCTTTCCCTCAAGCTGGGCTGGTAAGACTTTCTGAAATTGCAGGCTGTGGGCATCAAAGAAAAAAAACTGAATCCTGCTGCCAAATGTTGGCACTGTTTATGTAAATTCCCTTTAGCAATTGACTTCTAGTGCTGTGAAGTCCCAGGAGATTTTTTTCCATGGAGATTTATGGCACAGGGAATGGAGATGAAGCAGAAATTGTTTTCTACCTCAGTTATCATTAATGAACAAAGGTACCGTAATGCATCCTCTGATAAAGGCTTTTTTTTGGCCAGAGCAGGGCTCAAAAGGGAAGCAAAGAACACACAGCTGTTAGGTACATTGCTGCTCTGTGCACAGCAGGGATTGAATTGAAGGAAATACACAACCTAGCCAGCCTGAGATAACAGCTTCCACCTAATCCCCAGCCAACCATCCCCAAACTCGAAGCCCTCACTGGGGATTTTGGAAGCTGACTGATAGGTTTGCAGGATCCATCTTATGTTTCTGAACATTTCAGGGGGATTCAGACTGTTATCCCTCAAGGAGGCTCTTTAGTGGTTTAACAGTCTGTTCCCAAAGAAAAAAACAGTGTACGTGTGAGAGACAGAATTGCACCTGCAATAAAGGGTATTAAAACTGGAAACTACAGGCAAATATGTCAATTGAAAGCTCTCAAGAAAAGAGTTCATAAACCACAGCAGCTGATGCAAAATGCAGAACAACACAGCTATATAAAGAGGAAAGCTGGCTGACATAATTGCCAGAAAGCCGTTCTCATTGATGGAGTCTGCCAACAACAGGTGATGTAAGAGCTGGCAATGAACAAATCTGTGGATGCAAATATGGTGTCTGGCAGTATTTCTTGAGAGATGTTCACAGCATAGCAGTTGGAGACTCACAGAACTCCATTACAAAGAGATACCTGAGAATAAACCTGTGCAATTTGACTCCTATGGCCAAGGGGAAACATCTCAGTCACCTTTTGTTCCTGTCTTCTGTACATCTGGGTTGGGCTGGATTGAACATTTCATGTGCAGTGAACCAAGTCACCAGATTCTAACCCTGACCCCTCAGTTTGCCCCATCTCTCTGTCAGTGTCCCACAGTAAGGTAGCAAAAGGTGGCATGATGTAAGGCAGGGAAAACAAAGTGTGCCTGTGCCTCAAGCGATCTCTGTGCATGGCCAGTCATGTAAGCACAAATGTTCCGTCATCAGTGCTATGAACTGTAGCAGCTGCAGGGTGAATGTACATCACCTGCTGCGATCCCCGCCGTGACCTAGAGGAGCTGCTCAGAGAGCAGAAGGTATCACATCACAGCTGATGGAGCCTGCCCCAGTGCCACCAGAGTGCCTGTGGACACCAGTAACCCCGCTGTGTCACCTGTGGCCAGGGTGAGAGCACTGCACCTTGACTCGCTTGTGCTTTAGGCCTCCACCATCCAGAGTCATGTGAACCTCTGCCCTGTGCAGACTTCATCCCTTTCTGTTGCCTGAAATGCTGGGGCTGCAGTTTCTCTGCCAGCTCCCTGCTCAGACTAGCATATCTACATCCGACTGGGAGGGCCCGTTGTCATCCTTTCCCCTCGTTGGCATGCCCCATATCTTGTTCGTTGCTTGGCAGCTCTGCTGGCTCTTCTGGCCGCGTTGCTTGCGAACAGTGCCGGGCAAGGCCTGCAATCCCCAGCAACCCCGAGCAGCATGGGCAGGCCCTGGCTGCAGTTGAGTGAACTGCCCAAAGTGCCCCAGTGGGGGCTGTGGGGCTGCAAGCAGTGCAGGGGCACCTCTCGGTCAGCTGCTTGAAGCTTTGTCACCTGTGTTGCTTGTGAGGAGTGACAGGGACGGCACCAAACAGCAGTTCAGGGACTGGCAGCCTGCTTTTCTGGAAATTGGGTTTTTGCTCTCAGCAGTGTAATCCTGGCCTTATTGCACAGCCAAATGGGAAAGGAAACCAATATTTAGAAGTTTTCAGGGGAAGCAGAAAATGTCTCAAGAGTTAAGTGAAATAAAGGATAAGGTGTCTCAGTCAGTGAGTGAGGCAGTGTATCCTTAAACTCCAGTTTAATGCCTAAGAACCTGCTGGTTTGTATGAAATGAGATCTTGGTTTGTCCCTGTTTTGAGAAAGCACATTCACATACTGAAAAATAGCAAAGACCAAACTAATGTGCATTACTTGGCTAGTGCAGCAGACAAGCCAGATGGATATCTAGTGTGCAGCCATCCAAATGGCAGCCTGGATGAAGCGCTGCAGCTGGGCAGGAAGAGGAGGAGTGTGGGCAAATTCTTGCCAGGCATACGCTTAGCAACTGCTGCACGTCTCCCACAGCAAAACACACATTCCCACGTGCCCACCTGGGTAAGACACCGTGGCAGCAGCCCTGGCTAGGGAACAGGCTGCTGCCCTGTGACTCCAGAGCGTGGCATGTGTGACTTCATGTGTACCTGCGAAATGCCCCATTTTCCTACAATGGTACAGTTCTAGATTATGAATAATTTAGATAACACAGCAATTAGGGTCATATAAATATCAGTACAGAAGATGAATTCTCTCCATCTGAGAAAGCTCCCTTTGGACTGAGTCACATTGCCAGCACGTTGGAACTGGAACAGCTCGTGGGTGTACATGTGTTCCCGTGTCCCTCTGAAGGAGGGACTTCAGTTCCTCAGCTGTTGAATTGGCATCTTTCAGTAGCACTAAGTTCACTTTGAAAACAGGCTGATAAGTTATCAGGAAAAAACCCTTCTGCAGACAGAATAATAACCAGAGAGCCCTGTCTGCAGAGAGCAGTATCTTAGGAGAGGCCTTTACCTAAAAGATTACAAATCAATGACACACCTGCTGGCAGCCCAGATTTTTTCATTTATTTTCTTATTTGACTTTTGCAT
Source organism: Anser brachyrhynchus (assembly GCF_964034855.1). Taxonomy (NCBI): domain Eukaryota; kingdom Metazoa; phylum Chordata; class Aves; order Anseriformes; family Anatidae; genus Anser; species Anser brachyrhynchus. The sequence continues at coordinate 65,457,935 of NC_137696.1, forward strand.
CTCATGTCAAGACCTTGTCAGCCAAATCCGGGTTAGTAAAATGCTTTATTTTTAGGCACAGAAGCAGGAACATGTGAGCTGTTTGTAAACGCGTTAAACACCTGGGGGCATTTCTCTACTGGGAGGAACTCTCACTGTACCTGGTGTGGATAAGGACACTGCAGGTTAAAGTCCTGTTGTCTCCCTCTAACAAATCCACCTGCCAGGGAAGCAAAAATCAGCTTCTGTACTTCTTTAGCATGAGTGCCCTCCCTCTTGCACTACCTTAGGGAAGTCACATGCATCACTGCAGAAAAACTTGCACTGTCTAAAAACATCTTAAAGGCAGCTGAAACAAAGAATAGGACAGAAGAATATAGATTCCCTTAGGATGTCTGTCTCTAACACCATGCTGAAGACTTCTCCAGAATCCTTTATGTAGCACTAGCCACAGATCTCTATCAGGATGTGGTGGAAATGAAGGAGTTTGTAGACAGATGATGGGAAAGAGCAAAGGCTCAGAAAAAGCTTTCATACATCAAATAAATTGAAAAGGGTAGAATTGATCATCTTAGAAAAGAGAATAATAAGAAGGGACATGATACAAGTCTGTGGGATAATGAAAGATCTGGAAATGATAGATATGAAGCATCACTCCTGCAGAGCAGCAAGGGAGCATTCAATGAATGAACAGGCAGTAAATTCAAAACTGGCAAAGGAAGGTTTTTTTTGTTTGTTTGGTTGGTTGTTTTTTTTGTTGTTGTTGTTTGTTTGTTGTTTTTTTTTTCACCATGCATGACTGGACCATAGAATCAAAGTTGTCAAGAACCCACAGAAAATGAAAAAGGAGTGAGCATTTTTATAAGTATCAGGAATATGTTTTGCCTCTACTGGCATAGTGTAGAACCACTCCACTACCCAATGCAGTTAAAAATTAAATGAAACAAAAATCTACAAGGACTCTTCAAAAACACCAGGTCCCACTTCACTTTGGTGTGTTTATACTCTTTAGGATTTAATAACTATAATTTGAAGCGTGCCATTTGCATTGCTGTGGGGAAGAAATTTCTTCAGATGAAGATGAGAAAACATGGCCCTGTGCATACTCGGTGGCATAGCGCAAGGTCTCCTCTTTGGGTCTGAATTAAATTAATTTTGATACTCTGTCAATGCACTGCAATTCTCTTAGGAAGGTGTTATTCCTTCAAAAATAGTTTTATTTCTCTGAATATTCACTGAAGAAAATGTGCAGAAAGGGAAGACAATTCACTCAACGGCATAATTGCTACACCAGTAATCCAGTAATCCTTTTTTTTTTTTTTTTTTGAAGGGTAAGGAAGAGAGATAATGATGAACTTGGAAAGCAGTCCTTGTGCTTTTTTTCTTTTTCTTTTTTTCTTTTTTTTTTAATTGGATACTTAGCAATAAATGGTGATCTCTGCCTTGATTGGGGGACTGTGGAGCATTCTGATGGCACTGTCAGATGGCAGAGTCTGTCATCCTCTTTAATAATTTGAGACATCCCATATCTTTTGGAAAGAAGCATACCAGCATCACATCAGAGTCAGAAGAATTTTTATGCACAGAATGATATCTAAAAGGTGGCCCTGAATATTTCACAGAATAAAAGAAGTCTTTACAAGGGCTATGCAGGGGAACTGGAGTAAAGTGAGACTGTGAGCTTCACCAAAAAATTAAAATCTAGCATGACTGAGAAAGATTTTGCATTTATTCTTTGTTCTGATAGAGCATATCTTGTAGAAACATAGCAAGACCAGAGCCTAATTGTACTTGGTGTTACAGAGACCTGAAGAAAGACTTTCATTGCCCTGGAGAGTTTATATGCCAACTAGATAAAACTGACATAGGATGGTGAAGAAAACATGTTATTATCTGACTTTTACAGGTTAGGGACCGAGGCACACGAAGATTAATCGAACAGCTGAAAACTTGCGCTTGAGCCAAGAGCTGAACCCAGATCTCCAGAGCCCCATTAACCACAAGACTAACATTCATAACCTCAAACTGTGTTGTCAATGTAATGATCACAGCTAAACAGAAAACTTAATTCTAGGTCTCCAAAGAGCAATGTTAAAGTATCCTTTTACATGTTATTCCAGCAGTGGTCAGAGACCCTGCTTCAGGTTGAGGACTCTGCTCTGCTGGACGGCAGATAAACTTAGCAAAAAAGATGCTCTCATCCACCAAGCAAGTGTGGTACGATGGTTACTTCAAATTTAATTACATATAATAAGGGAGTTCAGTTCTTTAATAGTTATGAACAAGGATTGCCTGTAGCCTGTATGCAGATCAGTTCTTTAGTATTTTGTTCCTGTAGCCTGTATAATCCAATCCAAAGCATACTGATGTTTTCGGGATTCTTTTTCCTGTTTTCTGGCCATTTCAGATTTCATGTTGTAAAAAGTTGCTCAATCATATTGTGCTTGTACTGACAAAAATCAACCAACATCATTTCGAAGTTTTTCAAGTGGCACATGTGTTCAGCTCTCCTTTTAATTTTTCATCTTGTGCTCTAAAAGGTAGGGGTTAGTGTGCTCTTGTGTAAATATGATTTGCTTCTGTTTGTAAGTTTGGGTCTAAACAGTGACTAATAGGCATAAAGTCAAAAGATAAATAATGTTTGAATTATTTTGCTATGATCGTGTCAGAAATTTTGTCATATTTGGAAAAAAAAAGTATTTTAATGAAGATCCAGCAAAGGTTATCAGTGATACTAATGGGTGTTCCTGCTTTAACAATACTTAGATAGGTGAAGACTAGACTAAAGCATTGCATTTTCCTAGTCTTATTGCTTTTATATAATATAGCATACTGTAATAGCATATATAGGGATGTCCATAGTTATAAAACACTTGTGGGTACAATTCAGCCAAAAAAAAAAAAAAAAAGACGACTGTTCTGAGTCAACTGCTTGATTCCCCTTTGTACTTCCCTCTTAATGCCTGAAACACCGTAGCAACATATTACCTCAGCCACACGCTTCTTTACACAGTGAGCTACAGAATTGTGCTTAGAACAGTCATTTTTACTTTGCCGCTTCCTGGGAACTGATGACTTTGAGGATGCACGCACCGCAAGTTTGCAGTCAGGAGGCTTTGCTGCAGCATTTGGCTTACAGGCATTTGTTTCTTCTCTCTGAAGTTATCTTGGTAAGACATGAGTGGGCCTTCCAGATGTGCCCACGTGGGCATACACAGAGCAGATTTACAGGGGATGACAGAGTTGGAGCATGTGGAGAATGGTGCAGAAGGTCTGCTTTTTGCCCCATCAACAGGATGGCAATTTTCATCCCACTCAGTCCTAACTACTTCGAAGCAGACAAGATGGGTAAACAGGCTTTCAGAGTCAAGACCCTTGGTACACAACTGTGGCTGCTCTTGAGCATCTGGCTGCTTACAGCACTGCTCAGCAGAGCCAAAAAAGTGATAAAAACAGATCCCCAGGAAGAAAACAAAGCTGCCCTGAGCGTCTCCTTGAAAAGGTCTGTACCCAAGGATGCTGCCCCTTGTGCACAGCTGAGTACACAGCAGCAGTCTGAGCACCAGCATGGCTTGAAGGCCTCTGTGGCCATCAGAAAGCTCCTGCCTGAATGGCTGGAAGCCCACCTGACACCCACTGGTGTTCATGGGGCAACTATAGACCCCACTGCTTCTGCTCTAGATGCATCTGGGCACACCATCTGTCTGAAATGAGCTGGCCTCACAGCAGCACTGGACATCTGCATACCTTTGAAGGCAGATCTACCAGACTCTGGAGCGTCAGGAATTACAAAAAGCACCAAAGCCACAAGTACTTCTGGGAATGCAGCAAAGGGTATTTTAAAGAGACATTAATGTCAAACCCGCCTTAAGAAGACCCTCTACCGAGGGACCTGTGTTCTTTTTTATGTTGTGGGGGTGAAATAAAGGAGTTGCAACACCATAGGGAGCAAGACCTATTACCCTTTGTTGCATGCTATGAGAAAATGCATCCGCAGCAGTCTCCAGCGGTCAGATTTCCCCAGAGCCTAGCTATTTACCTCTTCTCTAATTCTGAAGCTCTGTTTTTCTTAGAAATGTGTTTAGATTTTGCATCTTCAAAACATGCTTGCTATGTACTTCAGCTTCGGCGCAGCAAGAACTTTGCACCCCAGCCCCCATGCAGGCTGCCTAACGGCAAAATTGTTCCTGAGTGGGTGAAAAATTCCAGTCAGGTCACTGGAGCTTCCCGCAGCACCATATGCTACTAACAATATGTAATGAAAATTCATCTCAGGTTGTGAAACATATTGAACTGCTAAAATCAACAAAATGCTGGCAGGGAATGTTCTTTGAGGTTATCTTTAGATTGAATCTGCTTGGACTTTTGACACCTACTCAGCAATGTCTCTTGGCACGCAAGAAACATCTTATCAAAATGCTGAAAATGTTTAGTCAGTAACTAATTTATTCCCTAGTAAATGTCTTTGCTTCCCGAATTGTCTTCCTCTCTCTCTCTTTTATTTAGTGTTTGGATGCTCAACTATAATCACGTAACAGGCAGGAGGTGATATTTTTGGGAAAGAGATGCAATTTGTGACCTGAAGAAGAGCTTGTCTCTCTGTGGAAAGGACAAAGGTTTCCGTTTAAATAGTCTTTCAGGAAGTTCTGTGCCTTCAGTATATTAAGTTGTCAGTTTTTACTACTGTAATGTTATATGCCTTTATTTTACACAAATATGACCTGTAGTTTTGCCTACTGATGGGAAAACCAGTAGTTTTTTTCTTGGCGGTGGTGGTGTGTTTTTTTTTTAAGAAACAATATACATATGCATTATATGTGTATACTGTAGTCTGTTATTCAAAATACTCAGTGTGACAACAGTACATGCTCATGCCTCAGTTATTTTTCTCTGTCTATTTTGCAACAATTACACAAGCAACACATACGCATCTGTGTTTGTATGGATAAATATTTTTATAAGTGGCGATGTCAAAACATATGTATATATACATATCCAACTGTTGCAAAGTAATCAGTATGTATATATATGCCAAAGGTGAATACGTATTAGCAGAGTAGTACCATACAAGATGTCAGCTTTGCAACTCTCTCTTTACATCTACTCATGTGTTCATACAAAGCTAGGCAATGTGTTTCATGGAAAATTGTAGAAGTTGAAGCCATTTCATATTGTAAGTCATAGCACATGACTGCCTAAAGCATGTAACCTCTCACAAAAGCTTACAATCTTACATTCAGTTTGGAATTTAAGAGTATATATATATATATAAAAAAAAAAAAAGTAAATAAAAGGTGGTACACAAAAACAAATGGCACATCTCATATGTATGAGGTATCTAAATAAAGCCTGCTGTGTGGGAGCACAAATCCACATACAGACATACACAGATTTAGCACACATATTAATAAGAATATGCAGACTCACACCTACAAATAGTATAATAATCTCAGCTGCAAACTGATGACTCTTTTTCCAGAACATAATTTATTACCTACTTAGTCATTACCATTTTGCTTTAATAATTGTGATTAGACACCATCACAAAATGCAATCATACATTTTCTCCAAATCTCCAATCTGTCTTGCCTTCTGGCTTTATTTCTGCAATCACTTGTTTCATGTATTTCTTAAAGTCTAATACTCTGATCCTCCCTACTCAGTCCTTGAACTGTTTTAAGACAAAACAACACAAAACTAAATTCTAAACAAAAGATAGTACAACTCAAGTACACAAAATATTTCAAAAGTAAAAAGACAACAGAAATGTATCTTTTCTGGCTGTAAAATCCCAGCAGGAAACACAAGTTAGGGTTTTAGCAGAGCAGCCAAAATATTTAAACTTCAGTCTGAAGGTGTGAGCACACAGACATATTTTCAAGGAGGAAAGTAAGACTCTGCATTCTGAGCTCCTGGGACCTGCTACACAAACAGGTCAAAGCAAATTGGAAAAATCTCATTACATATATGTATATATTTCTGCTAATCAAGAGAAAAACAAGAATGCTGTGAAAGTTATAAAGGAAAGTATAGTGGAGACTTTCCTCTTCCATATCTGGTAAGCTTACTGTCATAGAAGGAATCCACAACAGAATGGTATTTACAGCAATCAAGACTATACTTTTTATTGGGAATAATTATAGTTGTAGACCTCACCTAAAAAGTAATAATGCTAGAGAATAAGAGATGAACTTGTGAAAAGTTTTAGACCTCATCATAAGGCACATGTGAGTTTAGTAACATTCTCATGTAAAAGGACTAAAACAGTACAAAGCGTTTTGGTGCACAGGGTTGAAACAAAAAAGACAAGTCTTTAAACTAAGTGAATGGCTTTATGTGATACTTCCTTCTTTAGTCCAGCCAGCATTACTGTAAGTAGTATTGTGCCTGAGCCTTATTCTCCCCAGACAGGTTCATTTGCAGGCAGTAGGCAGGAGGAACCTTACTGTGCTGAGGCAGAGTGGAAGAGGAAATGAAGGAGCATAGTGGAATTTTTATTGAGTTGCTCTCTTTATTCCTTGTCCTTGAAAAACATGGTGCTATTTCCACACCTGATTTCATCAGGAAGGTCTGAGGCCAAAGAACCGCTCAACATGTGCTGACCTAGACCCTCGCCCCTCCTAGCCATGGTGCAGACAGCTCTTTGCTCCTGTGCGGAGAGTGTTGCTTTTGTTCCTGGTGTTTGGCTCATGTGGTTCCCCATGCAGGAATAACACCTGAGGATTTTTCTCCGGTTGTGTTAGCCCGTGTGGTCTGAAGGACAGTGAGATTTTAAAGGCAAAGCCAAAAAGTTTCTATGTGTAAAAAACTTATTGCCAGAATGGGTTTACTGAGCAGCAAATACATGATTATTTCATTGTAGTGGATTTCTCTCCACCTTCCTACTCCATTGCAGTCAGGTTCCCTATAACTGTTTTGATTTCAATATTTCTTGTTCTTCTCTGTTTTCCTCTTATTTTAATTGTTTTTCCTCCTTCCTGTTTCCTTCCCTAACAGAGCAGGGACATACTGGTATTTTACTTTGTATGAAACTTCCAAATACATTCTCTTTGCAAAGGTTCCTCTTTAGTAGGAAGAGGGAAGTCAGCCTTCCTTATTATGGCTTCCATTAATTGTGCTTCAGCAGGCCACAAGAAAGCTCATGATATGTGCACAAAGTTGACTCTATAAATCATAAGTAATGGAGATGAAATCTTTTGGAGTCTCCAAGAGGGAAGTGATTACAGCCGTAAAATATCATCTTTGCAAGAAAAATTGTGTAATAATAACTTTGTGGGATTTCATATTACTGCTGTAACTTAGAGGTGAGCACTCGGGTGCATCAAGAGCTTTAATAATGTATGTGTAGGTGGCAAATTACTCACAAAGAATCTACTGACTTGTGGATAATATTCATTTTATATTCCCAAAGATAACTTAAGCCTTTGGGTAGATGTCATTTCATGCCCCATACTCATGACATCTAGCAGGAATATTGAAAGTAGAGTGTGCTGACCACTTCCCTGAGTATAAGCACTCCTTCTCCCTGCAAGATATATCCTATGGAATTCCTATGAAGGCAGGGGATGAAGCACATATATTGTAGGCATTTTGGTACAAAATAAACTAACCTACTTATCAAGGGCCTGCATAAGTCTACTATCTAGCATTTCTGTACTCTAAATTAGAGAAAACTTTATACTGGAGTCACTTTACTGTCTGGCAAATTGGAAACACAATACAAAACATGTAAATGAAAAGCAGGACATCTTAAAAATAACCCATGCAATGGGCTGTTAGAGCTTTTGTTTTTAAATTAGAACAGGCTAGTTCCTTGTATTAATAGAAAATAAATCACGCTGAGCTATCAATAAAGGGAAATCTCTCCTTCGCTCTCTCAAACATCCCCAAGCCTCAGATAGAACTGTACTCACCCTTTCATTGATTCGGGGCCAAGATTTTTATGTAATCGCCTGACACAAATACTTTGTTCTATCTGATGTAATTTTGGAAAAGACACAATGTCCAAATGTGGCAAGACAGAAAGATATCAACCTTTTACATAAGCTGCAGACATGCACACACCTTGAACTTCTGTCTCTTTCATTTCCTTGAAGCTTGCCTCCTCAGGTAATCCCTTGCCTCTTCCTGCTGGGTTTCCTACTCACTAAAGGTACTTGTTTGAACCAGATCTTTCCCTGCTTTTGGCTGCTGGGCTCCTTACAGCAGTGGCATCCTTTTTGTCAAACAGAAAAGGAGCTAACAGAAACAAAAATCTGTTACAGAGCATGAGGCTGCAAACCCACTGCATTGCTTCTAAACAAGTCAGCCATGTCTTTTGATCCACCTTCCCTTTTGTTGCTGCATAACTGTAAATGTAACATCAACTCTGTCAATTGTTATAGATGCAAACTGAGCTGGAGAGTAAGCTCAAGTCTGAAGTCAAACTAACCACAGCTATGCTGGATAGGCAGGTCTGCCTGGTAGTTTGTATACTGGCCTTAAACCTACACTGTAAAAAGAAGAATAGCATATATTCTCAGGCTAGAAGTATACAAACATACATACGTACATACATATATATACATATATATGTACATATATATATGTATATATATGCATTTGGCTATTTTTAAGTAGCAGAACCAAAAATCTGTCGACAGATTATTCTTTTCTGGATCCGTTCATAGTACTTCACAGTACAAAACAACTTTTTCTTATACTAAAAGGAAAGACATTTGTGACAATCTTTGAAATAATAACTCATATGCTAGCTATTTTTCTTGGGATTATCATTCTGAATATTTTATATGTGGGGAAACAATACGCAAATTTGTACTTCTGAATAACTAGGCAACATACTGGGAGAAAATGAACACATTTTATTTGGCTTTTTCTATTTGTTTCTTTGTGGTGTGCAGCAGGAAACCCTGGAATATATTACTTAGATCTTTCAATGCAAGTCCTTAAATGCACTAGAGGATCATTACAAAAGATATTCCCAATAGTTCTAAATCCATGTTTGCAGCCACGTACAGCAAATCCAATATAGTAAGTAAGTTACTAAATATAATGAACTTCAGCGGCTTGCCAAGCCTTTTGTGCTCCGTGTTTGGCAGGCAGGTTTTGTCCTTGCTTGCTGCTATGGACCTTAGCGTGTTTATTGATCTCAATTTGTCACCCTGAGGTCAAATTACAGCTACGTGGAGCTGCACCTTCAAGCCACTCTGAAATTATAGCTAAGGCAATGCAGCAGGACACAGTCTGTATCTCTGAGCTGTGTTTTCCATGAAGATCTAGAAACTCCACAGTTCTGACTACCAGCTAGCCAACTCCCAGCTGAACCTCAAGCTATTCTTTAATTTAGCTGCTACAGGGACTACTGATTTCCACAGGTGTTTCTGTTACAATCACATGATATTCAGCCTGGCAGCAGCCTTCCTCTAAAATGTTTTGGGACTGGCCACCAGGCAGGGTTGGTCAGTTTGCTCTGGACCTCTCCTTGCTGATTCAACAACAACTAGATCTAGAGAAAGGCAGATCTCCAAAAGTCATTTGCTCTTTTAAGTAGGCTGCTGAGAGCAAAATCGAATTAGAATCAGGAAGGGCTTTTCCTAAAATATCTTCATTTTATGGTGGATATGTTTTTAAAGGTAAGTTTTAAAAACTTGAGCATGGAACTGTCTAAGGTACAGGGATAAGAAAACAAATATAACCTCTAGTAGACCTGATCTAGTGTCCCTTGAGGGCAGTGTCTATAATTTCACTAATGACAAGAACTTTTGTATCTCCCTTTACCTATTGGATTTCAAAACCAATAGAAGGAAATATTCTTGCCTAAAATATGCAATCAGACTTGCAAAGCGCAGAGCATCTGCTAGTTCCTTTGAGCTGGAAAGACCACCAGAAATATCCATGCTTGCAGTTGTCCATGACCTTAGGAGTTACTAGATGTAAATAGGGTTTTGTGCTTTTGTAGAGTCCTGAGAAATATCTAAAAATATAATAATCCATGCCAATGTCAGTTGTAGAAGTGAAAATATCTCTTGTTCAGAACTTTCTTGTGCAGGATTTGACCTGTATGCATTGAAGGGACCAGAAGGAGACCTGTTCAGAGTCCTCACTGGTCTTAATGTATCTGCCTCGCGCTCTGCTTTTCTTCTGTTGCTCTGAGTTTATTTCTTTGTTTGTTTGTGGTTTGGTTTGGTTTGGTTGTTGTTTTTTTTTTTCACATGCAGCTTCTAGCTTCAGCTTGAAGCTGCCTGAAAGCATTACCTCTCCTGTCTTCCTGTCATTGACCCCCTGCCAGAGGTGACTTTCTGTCCCACCTGGAGGGTTCAGCTCCAGCCAGCCCTGGTGGCAGCAACCTCCTCTGGATGGGGACAGAATGAGGTAGAAGCCACCTCCCCAGCAGGACCATCCTCTTCAGAAAAACATCTTTGATGGTAACTGACCACTTGGTGAAAAGGTGCTAAACTGGTAAACTAGGAAATGAAACAATCTTCTGATTGGAAACTGAAGAGTGCCCGCATGTATTTTCAAGCAGGGATTTAAAAATCTATTCTATACTAGTAGGGATTTTGCTTGCACAAGAAAATATGCAGCATCAGAAGCAAGTGCTCACATGAACTGAAAACACAAATTGATGCATACATTATTTCACTGCATTATTAAAAGCCACACAGACACTGTTTTACAGACTAAACTGCTATCTCTGTTGACCTTTGAGCTGCAGACAATGAACAAGAATGGACTGTTGGTTTGTTTATAAAAGAAATTGTCATTTTCCTGTTAATTTCTGTAGAGATTCATCAAAAGGTTAGAATGGTGTAAAAATACTTGCTTATAGAAAAATTTTCATCAGTTTTGGCCATTATTTTCAAGAAGATCCATAGTTCAGAAATTGCACAGCTTGTGAAGTGATTGAGGATTTCCTCAGTGATCATTTTCTGATTTAAAGTTCTAAAAAGAAATGTTATTTTGTCCAGAATATACTTTTTTTTTTTTCCCAGTTATCTACATGTGCTTTGGCAGTTTTAAAATGGAAAAAACTTTGATTTTCAAAAAATTGTTTCCTTTCCATTTCCAGTTTTTATTACTCCTCTATCTGGATTGATTTTCATGCATGAATAGTAATTGCTTTAAAAATACTAGCTTGAGATAAAAATGTTCTTTTCCACTCTCTGCATGCTCAAATGTCTTTTGTATCCTAAACTTTACAATGGTAGTCTTATGATTAAATAGATTTTAAAAAAAGAGCATGCACCTGGCTGTATATAATAAGAAGGTGATTGAATGGTGTTGATGATGTACACTCAGAAGGGAAGCTATTACGTGCATTAGAGCATATTATTCCCTGCCTATTGGCTGTGTTTTATTTCCCCTGCAAATAAGTAAACATGGCACGAGATATGTCTTGCCCAGCTCCTGAACTGAACATCTTGCTAGGCTTGGCTTGTGAAGCATGCAGTGCCCCTGTACTGACTTTGCTTCACACAGGCTGTCAGGAGTGAGATGCTGGATGTGAGTGAGAGATGCTGGGTGGAGAGTTGATTTGAAGCCCAGGGGCCTATCCCTGCCTACTTGTCCTGCAAAGAGATGCCTTTTCTTAGCCCCTTGTATTGCTATTCTCAAAGGTGAAGTCACTAGGAAGAATTAAATCCAGCATCTCCTACAGACTCTGAACTACAGGGCACCACTAACCACTTCTGTCCCATGTCATGAGGCTGAACCACATGGGGATGAGCTGCCATCACCCAACACATAGAGGTGAACATCTGAGGTCAGATGTACGAGGAACTGACCTGAGCATTTGTTCCATGGCCAAAGCAAACCTGTCAGGAAATATCGTGTATGTTCAAAATTTAGCATTTTGAAAAGAAAAAAAAAATCTCATGCTGGGCAGTTTCCTCTGCCTCAGTATTTTCTGATTCTAAGCCAAAGTGACAAATTGCTTTTGGGTTTCTTTTGTTGCATTTTAAGGAAGAGAGAGCAAAAATATGCAGATTGCACAAGAAAATGAGTTCCCATGAGAGGCGTTTTTTTCAATTTTTCAGGTCAGTGTGTTCCTTATGGTTAAGTGACATTTCACTAAAAATCTAGATTCTTGACTAGCATCTGTTTGAAATAAAACTGCAAACCCAGCCATCACTGATGCGAACCATGATGCTGGTTCTTATTCCATCCAGAACGCATATGAGTATGACATCATCAAATATTTAAAAGCCCTGACATCATCACAAAATTACATTCTACCTTCTACGGTAAAAATACATCATCATTATTTCTGTGTTCTCTAAAGAAAAAATGATTCTTTTTGTGCCTACTCTGGATGCTGCAATGCTTTTATGCCTATAGCAGCTGATTGCTTTGACCCTGAAGTCCTTCTTGCAGTGCTGCTGACTTGCTGAATCACGGAGTTCATTCACAGCCTTTTGCCAGAGAATAATATGCTGAATGCAAAACTTGCTACAGCAGCAATAAAAAAAAAAATGAAATCAGATAATACAAAAATAAAAATAAATAAAATAATAAAAAGACAAAATACTAATAAAAGACTTGTCGAGTTCAAGCAGGTGAATGGCAGTGTGACTTTATATGCCACAAATTTTAAGTATTAAACTTCATCCCTGAAGTGTTCACATAAAAGCTTACTTTGACTTCCCCTGATGTTTCAGTGATATTAAGGACACTGAAAGCAAGGAATTCAAGTGAGATTCTTGCATTGTCTTTAATTACTCCCATGGGGTGTGAAAACTTCAGAATAGTATAAAATGGCACCAAGGGCAAGAGCTACAAAGGGATGGAGGTTCCTGAATCTCTCCTAATTCCAGCTTCAGAGATGCAACCTCTGCATGGCTGTGACTTGATCTTGAAGGTATCCAAAGGCATTTTAGGTGCTATAACACTGAAGTTCTTGAAGTATCATAAATTTCTTTTCTGAAAAAGAAAAAAACACTAAAAGCCATGATGCTACCAATGAAGCAATTTGGACTTAATTCCTAGCTAGATGCCTACGCACACCTGTGCAGATGAATCTCCACCCTTCCTCTACAAGTACATCTGCTGCCCTGGCTTTGCCATCATCTATCCAGCATCCAATGCACTTGGTAGCTGGGATCACACACAGGAGAGGGGATGTCTCCTGCTGCAATTTAACATCAAAGGAACATTTTGGCCATGCTAGATGATTTGTTGTGCCCAGGATTCATCTGACTTGTGACTGGGTAGATTTGTACACTCTTTACTGCCTTGTGTCCAGCAGTTAAGACTTCTGTACTAGAAATCTGAAGGATCTGCATGCTCTAAGCTGACTTACTTGCCACATCTGTCACCTGAAGGAGTCATCCTGACCTGCTTACTTAGAGCACATTTAATGCATCTGACCCAGCACAAATCCAGCCAGCAGCTAACCTCCGCCCAGGTGGATTAAGTCATCCTTGAACTCTGTGGCAGTCTTTCATATAACAAAGTATCAATTGAAAGAAAAAAAAAAAAAAAGATAGGAAAAAAGGCTTAGGTAGCTGAGGAGGGATGTCTCATGAAAAGGCAGCTACATTTTAGCCCTGTTCTATCAGATCTTCAAACTAGGATGGAAATCACCTTTCTTTTTTTTTTTTTTCCCTTTTCTTCCTGCTGTGTAATGCTGCCAGAAACAGTGTTTTCTTATGACACTTCAGTGAATAAAACCTAAAACTAGAGAAGTGTGAAAACTCAGCAGGAGAAATAAAGTAGAGAGACAATTCTTTCCAGCTATAGCTGAAATGGAGGCTTATTGGGTTTCCAAGGCATTCTGGCCTTCAGACTCTAAATAAATCTTTATTGTTTTTATTATATGGCTGAAAGAAAAGAGACTGCTGAGTAAAAACAAAGAATTTGCGGACCTGTTTGTACAACCTGAATCCCTTATTTAGGGAAGTTTAATAGGTGATCAAGGACTCTTGGGAGAAGAGGTGATGCAGTCCTCTTTCACCTCCTGGACTGCTCAGAGCTTCCCATAATATGGTTATGATGCCGTCACTTCACATACGTACAAAACAGTGATGTGCAAAAAAGAGTACGGCTTTGGTATACAGCCAAATATTTTGAGATGCAATGAGATCATTTAAGGCAAATTTTTGCCAAAAATAGCACGCCTACCACACCAGATCATAACAGGGACCCATACCCATCCAACTCCTTCTATGTTTCAAGTCAGTTAATGCCTTATAAGCTTACAACCTCTTTGAGAAGGTCTGCATTGCTAATGCTTTTGAAACTGCTAGAGAGGAGTGGAAGTCTGCCATGCCTCAATGCTCAGCAATCAAAATACTTATGGAAACCCTCCCCCCAGAAAAGAACAATCAAAAACCTTCCCTTCCCTTCCCTTCCCTTCCCTTCCCTTCCCTTCCCTTCCCTTCCCTTCCCTTCCCTTCCCTTCCCTTCCCTTCCCTTCCCTTCCCTTCCCTTCCCTTCCCTTCCCTTCCCTTCCCTTCCCTTCCCTTCCCTTCCCTTCCCTTCCCTTCCCTTCCCTTCCCTTCCCTTCCCTTCCCTTCCCTTCCCTTCCCTTCCCTTCCCTTCCCAAGACAGCTCTACACTGACACTAGACAGCATTTGTGAACATGGTATAAAATAGAACTGAGCTTTTGGTGTTATTCCATCTCTGTTTCTGATGTTGCAAAACATACATTATGCCTAGTTTTAGGGCAATTCTGGGGAGTCTCACACAGCTCCATTTCAGCCAGTGCTCATGTCAGCTTCCATGAGCTTCAGGATTTCATCTTTCTCTTGCACATCATGTGATCTCAGATGAAACAAGGTTCCTTGGAAGTTGTGTTCAATATCCTATTTTAGGAGGAGGAGGCTTTATTTTTCTTTTTGGGAAAGGAAGAAATAGAAGGAAAGGTGAAAGGGAGAACACCATGCTAATCTTGGATTTAGTATCACAGCAAGTAAGCAGTGTTATTTTAGGAAGCTGTTCAGGCACAGGATTCCCTTAGTCTGTTAATTCATTTGAATAAAGCATAAGCTAACCCCTCTCTTGACGTGGCGGTCACAGTGGACAATCCTCTTCTTCTCATCACACACATGCAGGCAGTGACACCGAGCTGCAATGAAAGCCACCCCAATGTTTGGAAGTATAGCTAGGTATAAATGACTCACTAAGCCTTTAATACTTCCGTCCACAGTGAGGCTTATGTCTAAATGACAATGACATGATCCTTTTTTGAAATGCAAGGAATGAGTCCTTTTTTACTGCTCCCCCCATCGATGTTGTTGTTGTTGTTCTTGACTTCTGAATAAGATGGTGGCTGTGGAGGAGCAAAGTAAGGGTTAGAAACCCTTTCATTTATTTCAGATGTGTCTAATGAGACTCCACCTCTCCCCACATGACCTCACATCTATGATAACTGGTGTCAGTGCATTGATCACCTGAGGCAGCTGGAGTAAAATCAGGCTTCTACCACACATGGAAAATCTGACGCTGATGTTTGCAGAGGATCTGGGCTCTGTGGGAGCCCACAAAGCTGAGTTATGCCCTACGGAAGTGCAGCATTTTTTCCCCATCCCATGCAGGGGGTGCATGGCTAACATCCTCTCACTGTGGGAGAGAGAGAAGGGACATGCTCTAGGCTTGCTAGTTTTGCTGTGATACTGAGGAAAATAAATCAAAGTAACAACATAGCCCCTGTGAATGGCAATGCTGAAAGAGCCCTGCTCTTCCTGAGCTGACCTGACCATGGTCCCACATAAACATCAGAACTAGTGTGCTGGGAAAAGAGAGTTCCTGATCATCTAATAAAGATGACAGCACAGATGAAATCTAGCATGCCCGGGCTGGCATTTAACCATGTTACCAAAGCAACCTGCAGCCTGTAAACATCAGGAAACAAATTTACTTAAGGTTCCTGCTGACTTCTGCCAATGGGGAAGCTGCGGGGCAGCAGAGCCCACCTGGAGGAGCCCAGCAGGGTGGTGGGCACCCATCTTCCCTGGCGGCAACCTGCCTGGGAGGAGCACAGCCCTGGGGCAGGGGAGGGCTTCTGTGGTACAGCCAGGGGATGCGCTGATTCGGGGTCACCCCTCGACCCATTCTAGCCCATAAGTGGGGCTGCCACAGCAGAAATTTCAACAAAGGTCTAACAGCACCGTGGTGCTACTTCTGTGAAGAGTGACTATGCCTTGAGTGCATGAAGGTGAGATTAGCTACAGCTCTCTACCCTGCTATTAGGGCACGTGACACCAGACCAGTAACATACTATAGCAATGTGTTGAGATTCCAGAAGTACTTCATTGAGTGACTCAAATGTAGCTAGTGTGTATATTCAGCACATCTCAGAAGAGAGGCTCATTCCTTTGGAGGTTCCTGTATTGACATTTTTAGTATATGATGTAAGAATTCAAGGGCAGTCCGTCATCAGATCACAAAGGCAACCTCCTTATGCTTTACAGGTAAAGAGAGGTCAAGGTTTTCCTTTTTAAAGATAATTATTTTTATTATTATAAGATTAGCATGTTCCTGTTTGTCACATTTTTGATTAGAGTTGTAGGGTGTTTAGAAAAGTCACCCTACCACCACTAAATATCACATCACCTTGATAAATGTTATTGTCTTGTCAAGTCAATATGAGTTTACACAGCTTGAGACTCCAAGATTCTTCAGAAACTCAATCCACATGTCATGCCAACACTACCTGAGTGGTCTAAAATACTTAGATTTAGATCAAAGATAACATGCCAATTCAGATCCTATTGGAGACCATAAAGTTTTGTTCATTTTCTTAAAGAAGCATAATTAGAAATATTTGACATTACACAATATTTCAAAGTATTCACTCAAAATAGGAATAAAAAAAATAATAAAGATCATAATAATATATTTGCTTTGAAATATACACTTATACAGCACCTTTTACGTAAAGACTAACTCAAGACTGCAGAGTGCTATGATTTAACAAGCAAGAATCACTCTTCCCACAACTTCAGCATAGTCACACATACGCAGTGGAAGGGAGGATCTTTAACACCACATCAGAATACTGTGAGGTTGGATGTAAACTACAGTGTCTCTGAAAGTGTGGGGGAATTCAGACAAAGGGAAGTTATTAAGCCAAAATAGAATTTGGTCAGGAAATGGCTGACTCACTCTCCCAACAATTATATCATCTTCTTCTAACTTTTCCTGAAAAAGATTAAAATCTACTGTTTTACCAGACATTGGTTTTCATTGTCACGATATGCGCCCACCAAGCAGGGAAGCTGGCATTTTAAAAAACTCTCAAACACACAGAAATAAAAATAAAATTAAAATATAATTTCCCTGAAAAATTCTGAAGTTTCTGTTGTGTCTGTGCCTACTATCTCAAGATTAATCCTACTTCCACTTGATACAATGGCAAAACCAACCCTGATGACAACACTGTGGTGTTGGGCCTTGAAGCTCCTACTCTAGTTTTCTGCTGTCAGAAGTATCCTCTTGAATGCTTCTGTAAATGGATATGCACAAAACTACAGATGACAATGGCAAACAAAAAGGTGATTATGTCATAAATCTTCTTTCAAAAATCATGAATGGCACAGAGATATATAATCTTCAAAACTGTTTCCGATATAGCACTCTTTCCATATGCCTGTGCATAAAGGCTGAAATCTTCCAAGCATTGTCATTACAAGGGAATCTTTATGAACAGTAATTCAGTAGGTGAATGGCTAATACAGCATTTTTGCTCTCTAATAGCATCCACATTGATGCTGAAAATAGCAACCTGAAAACATGTTATCTTGGAACCCATATATGAATCAATGAGGTGATCCAATTTGTTTGTTTGGAGCAGCTTGGTCACTGAGCTGTGAAGCTCTGGCTCCAGCTTCTGACATGTTTCTGACATTCTAATTGGAAATTCTTTTAATCTGCTGGCCCATATACAGTTAAATTCCTCTGGTAATATATTCACCTTGTAACTAAAATCACTGTGTATAACTAGAAGGAACTGCTATATCTTCATTATGCATAACAGTGAACAAAATGAAAAAATCATAACACTTTACACAGTGTTTTCATTAAGTTGATTAATGGAATAAGTTAAGATCAATCATTTGGATGCATATCCTCCAAAGTAATGCTGTCACTAAATTGTTCTTCTAACATAAAAAGCTTTGTAGATGTAGACACTAAGACCACTTAAAGCAGGAAGACTCTTAACCTTAGATTTAGTAACCTAGTTGGATTATCTGAGAGGAAATTGCTAATCGCTGCTTGTGAGGCTCTAGAAATAGCCTGGATCTGATGTAACTAATGCTTAAAAATGAAATCATTTACACTGTTAGTAAAGAAATCAAATTATCCCTAGGAAAAGGGGATCACCTCTGAGGCATCCCCTCCATTCTGCACCTGGTCTGACAGAGTGATTCCTTATGCAGAGAGCGAAAAGGAGATGGTATTTGGTCCAGCTCGGCTACTCCCAAGAAACAAACAATGTAAGAACTGGCTGAATAAAAGGTGCATCAATTAGAGAAGACTATTTCTGTGCAGAATTTTTCTTGGAATTTATACAGAAATAGATCAGTTCCTTGCACACTTGCTGCAGAGGCTTGTTTGATAGCACATATTTCTCTCCCAAGGCCATTACCAGGAAAGTCAGCTACTCACGTGATGTCCTTTCACGTCATTTTTAATCTATTATTTAGTTAAGCCAAATATTTAATTAGACATTTCAATATAAAAGCAATTTGCAAGCTTCCTATGTACTCAGCAATAATTATGTATCAGCTTAGTAATAGAAGAATGACTAACATTTAGTTGAAATTCTCTCTAAAGACTACTGTGATGTGTTTCAAATTGTTGATTTCTTTTTGTCTTACCAGACCTGGTAAGAAACAAAGACTTTTTAAATCTCTTTTTTTTTTTTTCTTCTTGCTTTGCAAATGCCAGCGTATCATTTTGCAGCACAGTGACATCACAACAGAGCAGTATGTGGAGATTGCACTGCATGCCCACACCATAACATAGCAAAATAAAGTTTCTGTGAGCAAGAAAATAGTTTCCAGGGCATTAAGGTGCAATTGCAGGCTCCAGGATGTGGACTCGCCTTGGTAAAACCAGACTGATCCTATGAAAGCTGAGGCTTCAGCCAAAGCACTTGTTTGTAGCAGGATACTTTGTAAGAACAGAACCAGATAAACAGGAAACACTCTCTCTGTCATCTAAATAATAAGCACCTTACCAGACTTCTATTCATGCTGAAGAAGTCTAGTAATTAATGGATTTATGATTACAGGGTTCAGGTCCTAGCTGAGAGGTAAGAACCACTTGGTCTGACCACTGAGAGTTAAAAGTTTGTGGAGGAAACGAGGGATGGGGCCGTAGGAGGATGGAGTGGATGAAGGAGGGAGAAGCAACAGCATGGTGAGGGAGTGGTGGCTCGGGTGCAGGACCTGTGAGCCCTGCATGCCTGTGGTTTCTTGTGTCACTGGAACTGCGTAGTGAAGAAGTAGGTAAGGAATTCAGCTGTGCGTCATTTACTTTATATCCAGTAGCATCTCCGAAAATTCTCCCCTCGGAAGCAATTTCAAAAAACACTTACAGCACTTGAACGCAATACCTTAAAGCAATTACAAATACCAGCTAGTAAAAGAGTTGGCAAACACTCACAATCTTTCAAAAATCAGAGATAAGAAAATGCTGTCTATCTTTGTTTCTGAATCCAAAAATTAGCTTCTCCAAGCATCACACATTTGTCCAGTCTGCCAGCTATCCTACTCCTATTTTCAAATTCATTTTAGCCAAGGGATAGCAAAGAGAGGGAGCAGCCATTTTGTTTCCTTCACAGCTAAACCAGGAAAATCATACATGAGTCAAAATTATTCAAGGGCGCCCATTTGATTGGTGACAAGGGAGGCAGATAGAGGCTGGGTCCTGTACTGCAAGCCTCTCCCATGCTGTATTCCCTTCCCCCCCTCCCTCCTTCTCTCCTGCTGCCAAAACTTGGGCATCCTCAGCAAAATCTGAGAAATGTTCTCCAACACAGTGCTGAAGTATGTAAGATCATCAAACTCCCTTTATCTTCTTAGACATTACCACTCATGGATATGCAACCTGGTTAGGGTAGAGAAAGGTCTTCCTTTCATGTACTCTACCCAGTTTTCCCACAGGTAATAGTTAGTCTCCCAGACGACATTGTAAGTGGATTTCTAGAGAAGTTATAGACAAAATGCTACATCTGTCCTTGAGGGGTAATATTCCTGATGCTTTAAAATAAGAAACTACCAGCATCGTCCATCCTCTGATATTTTTCATTATCACCTTTGTGGTAGGGAGCTAGTTAAAACTGAATGTAGGCAAAATTAAGAAGGTGCATGCAGAAGAGAGTCATTGGTATGCCGAACACTCATGTATCTAATGTTTCCTTTATTTGCATGGTGTTCTTCAATGGAGTCTTCGGTCTACTAAAGCAGAAAACAGCCTTTTGTTCTGGCACTGAGAGAGGTATGCTTGAACAGAGAAGTGGGTCGCTTATAGCCATAACATTATTTTCACTTTGGTGCTTTAAATAATCTGAAAGTCTGTGAAGAAGGAAAAAATAAATACAAAAAATTGTAGCATATTTTATCCCACAAAGAACTGGTTACAGCATGTGTTCATTCCTAGGTAACAAGCTTAAGTAAGCTTCATTTTGTTTAGAAGCAAGACCAAATACCCTGGAAAAGGCAGCAGGTATTTGCTTTATGAAACAGGGTTCCTTTCACAGCTTGGGCTTCTGTGTCAGGACAAGTTGGTACAGTTTTCTAATAATAAATAAATAAATAAATAAATAACTCACTTAGAAATCCCTCCTGTACACTGGGGAGAGGACAAGTCATAGGGTTTGGATGCATCGTAAAGTGCAAATCAGCCTTTCCACCTTCAGTGCTAAATAAAATGCTGATCTCTGATTTGTCTTCCTTATGTTATGTTTTTCCTTAGTTATGGCAACAAACCAGAAACAAAGACTCCTAAGGAAGAAAATGGACTTTTTTTTTTATTTTTTGGAAAACTCTTAACTCACAGGAAAGATGCACTGACTATTATACTAAGCAAGGGACTATGACAGCCAGTACTGTGAAGTAAGTGAGCATACTCAGTATGAATGAGAAGACTGAGAAGAACTGAATTGGAAAACCCACACACCTTAATGTTGTGTTTAATGGAGAGCAGCCTACTGCCTAACCATCACTTTTAGGAAAGTCTGCAACTTCTTCAGGAGAAGAAGAATAGTGATGCAGGATCAGGCACTGCTTCCATTGATCTTAATGGCAACATATTTAATAATTTCAGTGGGGAAAGGATCAGGCCTGTAGGTGAAAGCATGAAAAATTATCTCCATACTAATGAACCAGCATCAGCAGGAAAGAAAGCCTGTTGTGTGAAAACAGCTAATTGTAAATGCAAGTCTAAAAGTAATTTTGCATTTACATTTGCAAAAAGACAGGCAAGACATGAAAAACAAGCCTTTCAGCCAAGAAAAATGGATATTAATTCAGTTCCCCAGCTAGGGCACCTGTGCAAACAATACCATCCCTAGGCAGTTAAAACAGAGAACACCATAGCTAATAGGGTAATGTTGATTAACACCTGACCACTTCACAGGGAGTGAAGAATAGATTTGGCAGATTAGCAAAATGAAACGATGTCACCTAAAAAGCCATTTCACACTCAGTGCTTCTACAAGAATGTTCAAGGTTTGAATAGTTTTTCTTAGCCAAAACTGGTATGTTTGACTATTATTGTGAGGTTAGAAAAAAAGTTATGATTTGGTAAATCTTAATATTCCATGTAGATCATTTTTAAACTAACTTTGCTTTTAACTGTTTAAAAAGTTGGAGCATTTTTGCTGTATACCAAGTTAATTTTTCAGCTATGAAAATATTTTGACACAAATGGGTATTTTAATAGTTTAAGAACATTTTCCTAATGTTTCTCAAAACTAGGAATTTAATTAAATCAACTGATGGTCAAGAGTAATTTCAATATAAACTATTTTTAACGCTTTTAATGTTCAGTAGAAAGATTTCTAATCAGATCAACTCTGGTTCCAGACAAGAGAATTTTGACAAAATTCTGAGAAAATCAGTTACAGCACCTGGAGACCTCTCTGCAGCATGTTACATCATGCCAAGATCTTGCAGGCATGATTAGCTTCTTCTTTGGAAGACTAAATTTGAAAGTGGCCCTTAGAAACATGTAGAAAAGTGAGACTGTCTTTTTTTTTTCTTTTTTCTTTTTTTTTTCCTCCTGCACTTTATTAATTTATTTATTTATTTATTATTTATTTATTTATTTATTTATTTATTTATTTATTTTTAAGGACAGCAACTTCCCTTGCCCAGGAGCTTTTAGTTTGTAGAAAATATGCTTCATCTGTGTTCACATTTAGCTCTGGTGGTTCCACCTTGGGAGGGAAATGAACACCATGTGTTGAACACTGATATAAAGAAAAATAAATCCAGAATCTAAAAAAAATAGCCTAAGAGATCTGGTTTTATCCCATTGCTAGGAAGACTGGAGATTTATGGGACCAGAATAGTTTCTATTTTATATTAAGGTCTGTAACTAGATTGACAGGAGTTGAAGTAATCAGAACCCTTTAGATATTTTCAGCATCGTGCACATGTAGCCTCAGACTGACCTCAGTTTAAGGTTAACTTGAAGCTTGTTGCATGTTAATTTAAAAGGAAAAAAAGAAAAAAAACAAGAAAAAAAAAGAAACACAACTGTTAGGTAACTGCCAACAGCTGAGCAGGGCAGAATCCCGTCATGCAGACTGGGGCTTTTCTGAGCCTCCAACAGCCAGCTCAAGCCATTCCTCGGCTGCTCAAAGGAGCCTATTCACAGTCCAGTAAAACACAGATGGTTTTTATTTACAGCTTGCCAGTATCATCCAGACTAGCAGCTAATTGAGACTGTACTATTTTCATGCTTGATCTTTGCTGAGCTATAAATGATGAGCCTTGAAAAAATATTTTCCCTCATACACTTATACAGTGCACCTTATATTTGCCCTCCTCAAATTTCCAAGAAGTTACCAAGCAGTGCCAAAAGCTCCTTAAAGATTATGGACGACTGAATCATCACAGAATGATTTTTGAGTGACCTAGGAAAGCGTTTTATATAAGAGGCTTCATGGATTGAGAGGGGAAAATGTAAGCAAGCCCTTCTAGCATAGGTTGGGAACTGAGTGTAGGACATTAGGATTAAAGCTTGGAAACTGTTCATTTCGATTTGTTCCAATCCCAGCTTTGCTGGTGAGTCTGAGAAATTCTGGCAAACAGCTGTGAGAGAGACTGCCCTCACAGGAGATAAGGAACCACTGTAGGATGCACAGAATACCTCTATCACCTTCGTTTCATCACTGCTTAAAAAGAAACTGCGGCCCAGGAGCCTACCCCAGCTTTTATACATGCTGAGTTCTTGCAGGACTCTACTGTTAATTAGGTTTGCAAAGCAGGATAGAAAACAGAATTTATATAAGGCTGTGGATATGGAGATTGGTAAATTTTAAGTTGGTCTGCAAGAAAATGGAAAGAAAAATAAGAATGAGGATTTATTGTGCGAGAGAGACTGCTATCTAGAGTCATGTAAGGCTGCCAGTGGAAGATAAAAATACAAAACACGCTTGAAGTAAAATAAGCATGCAAGAATCTCACTATAGAATGACAATTGTTTTCTTCATATAGGGAGAATTTTTTAGGCAAAAAATGTGCTTCTTCACTATCTCCTAACTAGGTAAATACATAAAACTCTCTTGTCCATTTTATTTACATGCTTATCATTATTGCTGTTAAGAATGAACCAGGAACAGAGATCTACAATCCTAGGCACTGTGGGGATGAAGAGAAGGAGGCAGTCCACACCCTGAGTTGCTTACACTCAAAACAGACAAGACAGCCAAAAATTAGAGAAAGGAGATAAAACACAAAAAAATCTATGGCAGCAAACTCTACGGTATTTTCACAGTTGTACTGTCTTCCCAAGCCCTGGTTGCACCGGGGGTAGGGGCAGGAACATGATAAGACACACACACACACACACCAAAAAAAAAAAAAAAAGAGGGAGAAGCAAAGGAGGGAGTGAGAGAAGGAGGGAGGAGGCTGCAACCATCAGGGGCAAATCCAGGGAAACAACAGTGAAGAGGCTTGGACGAGGTGAGCGCCACAGTAAATAGCTGCTTGGCACCAACTTGCCAAAACTATAGCTAATGTTATCAGTGTCCATGAGTCCCAGCTCATTTTGTCTGTGGCTGTTGGCACAAACACCCAGTTACACCTCCAAAGGCCATACATTTGGAATGACAGGAGCTCCTAATCCTGCAGACAGATATGATTTTTCCTTACACATTTCTAAATATGGAAAGAATTTGAAACATTTTTCTCTGAGTATCTTATTCTCCAAAAAATAAGGTTTGGGGGTTAGACAAAATTACACAGAAATCCATGGCAAATTCATGAATTTTTTTTCAGCTAGGGGAAAGGAATGTGTTTATTTAAGTTCAAATGCTTTACTTCGACATTTTTAAACAGAAAAATTACCTGTATTTATTTTTAAATTAATTAGATTAAGCTTTACCTTCATTTCATGGGGCCTCATCTGAATTTGTAAAATACTGACAATGCCTGAAAAATCGTTATGCAGTGTCCTGGATGCAACACGAGCCTTGTACTATTTGCCAGCAAACAGAGGAATGCAATGAAAAGTTTGCAGTTGTGCTAAGCACAGCAGTCAGAATTTATCTTCAGTGCTACCTTTCAACATGCATTTTACATAATATGTTGCTTTTCTGTTCCTTTTTTTCAAGGAGTTCTGGACAAATGTGCACCTGATCAGCTGATCTGGAAAATTCTCCTCATTCATCACCCAGTATGCTTGCTTACCCCAAAACACACACAATCAATGTACTTTCAGCATTTCAGAAACTGGGCGTTTTCCCTCAAATACTGGAGAAAATAGAACTGGCTGCCTATTGCTCCACAGGTTGCCAGATTCAAGGTGAGAGGAGAGGGTGCTCTGAAAATGAGCTCTTTCTATGGAGAGTACCTTTCCAGAAATATTTTTGCACAGAAAATAGAGGGTTCCTAAAAAGCATGTGAGCCGTTCGTTATTTCCATGGTTTCACACAAGCAAAGGGGCAGTCTTTAAGGAGCCATTTCCATATTAGGTTTAAGTTTACTGGTCAAAGATAATACCCTAAGTTACACCCAGGAATGAAATCCAAACAGGTGTAGCAATGAGTGCTTCCTGCAAGAATGCCTGGTCAGCAAGCCAGCAGTGACATGCCACTCCAGCTGTAAGTAATCCTAACCTGGGGCCAAACTATGCAGGGCCTGAACTATGCTCTGCACTTGGCACAGAGTAAATTGGCAATCTAACAGGCAAAGAGTTTGCTGTCTAAATTTAGATGTGTTGCTACAATGAGAACAACCAATATGGTGATTATGGACTAAGGGAGTATAGGAATCACAGCCTTCCCCTCAAAACTGCTTGGATCTGGCACGTCATGTTTTGATGATGTTTCTATTAATTTTAAAGATATCGTTCAATAAAATTGGGCCTCACCATGACAGAAGCAAGCTTTAATGGGTGGTGGAAGGAGAGTGGGACAATATCTCTGTAAGATTTCAAGAACCCTTCTACTATGAACAGATTAGAGATGACAAGAGGTCACCCACGCTCAGATCAACAATGTAGTCATCGAGATGTAACTGTGAACTAATACAAGAGGCACTTGAAGTTGCAGTCTAGAGAGTTGCAGAAAGTCTTTCAAACACATACAAGGAGTCTGCGTGTGATGCATGGTTGTTAGGAAACCAATGAAGGATTCAAAGGGAAAGAGAGGTTTGGATGAAAATCATCCCCCCTTCCCCCCCCCCCCCCCCCTTTTTTTTTTTTTGGACAAACCAAGAGGAAATACTGAAGAACACCATAGAGGAAACCACAGTAGTAATCACCCAACCACTGGTGAATTCCTGCACCATATCCAGAGTCTAATCAGGGAGGCTCCATGGCAAACATGTCTTTCCAAACCTGGACCTAGGGCAGGAATGTAGTGCCTGTTGTTATGCTTGCCACACAGAGACAGCAAACAGAAAAAAAAAAAAAAAAAAAAAAAAAAACAGAAAAAAAAAGAAAAGAAAAATAGAAAAATATAGAAAAGAAGAAAAGAAAAAAGAAAAAAGAAAAAAAATAAAAAAGAAAAAAGAGGAGAGAGAAGAGAAGAGAAGAGAAGAGAAGAGAAGAGAGAGAGAGAAGAGAAGAGAAGAGAAGAGAAGAGAAGAGAAGAGAAGAGAAGAGAAGAGAAGAGAAGAGAAGAGAAGAGAAGAGAAGAGAAGAGAAGAGAAGAGAAGAGAAGAGAAGAGAAGAGAAAAAGAAAGAAAAAAATTTTTGCCTTGATGAGAGAATTTTAACAAATTTTGTCATTATATGCTGCATGAAGGGAGGAATCCAATGAAGTGACAAAAAGAGATGTCTCATGCTACCCAAGCATAATGACATGGTTTTCTGATGGCTTTCTGTAATTGCTGCCTACATTCATATACATCTATGTATAACTCACTTTTCAGATGCAATCACACTCTTCTGCCCACCCACTTACAAAATGAAAGGTATGCAGATCAGTGTAAAATGCAAGTGAAGGTGAAAAAATATTGCAGAAAGTGAACAAATTATGTACAGATTCATTCATTATGTTTTGATTCACATTTAACTCAGATAAAAATGTTATCGGTTTAGCTACTTCACAATGGGCTAATGTTCAAAATGGCACTTGAGAATGAAGTAATTTATTAAATTTAAAATTAAGGGAAGAATATATCCAAGATATAAAACAAATACTTACTACTCACTGGCAGAAATCAATTTATTTATTTATTTTGAGATAGGTTTTCATAAAATATACAGCATTCCATTAAAATAATATAAAAAATAAAAGAGAGATTGATTACTTCCTCAGGTAGTGCACAGTGATATAGCTGTGGTCATTTTTCAATCATGCACAGTGAGAAAAAAAAATGTTTCTAATTATAAGGAAGAGGTTTCAGAAAAAAAAAAAGGAAAAAAAAGCTACACTCACAAGTAAATTACATTCAGAAAAATATTTGGTGAGGTTTACACAAGCTCATAAACGTGTAGAGGTTAACCATGAAGAATAAGCAACTAAGAAGTCTTTTCCAAACAAACTAGCATCTTTTGCCTTTTTATCTGTCAATCCTCAGAAGTAGACATTCTGAGTTAACCTGCCATTGGTGGAGTTTAGGTTTTTCAGAGGACTCTCTTCTACCTTGCTTCTAGCTGTTTGTTTTTGTTTTTGTTTTCACTCTTTCCTTAGGACTAGATTATGTCTGTCTTACAGACATAGCAGGAAATGTCTGACCTAATCGTCATTTAGTGGGCAATATTGGTGGTAGGTGGACAGTTGGACTAGATGATCTCAGAGGTCTTTTCCAACCTTAATGATTCTATGACTCTATGACCTGCATCTGATTCAGTTGTTTTACCTCACCTCGTATTTAGTGTTGAGGAATGGTCACTTCCACAACCTGATTCCTCTCGTCCACATGTAGATTTCTGAAAGTGTCCAGATGCATTGTGTTCGAAAGGGCAGAAAGGAAAAGGGCTCCTTTCCGGCCAGTGACTGGAAAGGGGAGGCCAGGGAGATCAGCTAAGAGACATGAGACAAGAAAACAGTTAAGAGACTAGATGCTTAAATTGCAGGTACATGAAAGAGGAACATTGTCTTGAAAATAAAATTTTCTTCAGTGTTTCAGAAGCAAACATATTTTGTCCCTGGCACTGTGTAGCTATTTTTCATTTCTGCTATAACGCCATAGTATTAAAAGGTAAGACTTTATTCTTCTTCTCAAAGACAACAATTTTCTGGATTTCAAAATCGAGAGGAAGAGGTATCACTCAAATGGAATAAAAAAGGAATAAAAAGATTTTCTAATGACACAGTTGTGCTGACTTAAAGAACATTTAATGACAATCAAAACCACTTATACAACACTTTGCTCATATACCTGCTAGGCAGAAAAAAAAAAAAAAAGGTACAGAATCTGTTCCCCAAGAAAAACAAAAGAATTATTTTCCATCACCTGAAAATTGGATTAGAGTCTTGGTGCTCACAACAAGACATCCAGTTTATTAGAATATCATCTACTGAAAGAAGAAACATGATTGCAACATATGTACAATAAGTAAAACTTAAAGGTTTTTTCCCCTCCATTTCAGCCTCAGGCTTCAGCCTCAGGGTCTTCACTTTTAATAACTTATCTACAAGCAACTGGAAGTCTCCAGGCAACCACCATGTTGCAATTGGTCACTCAATAAAATTATCAGATGACAGAAGAGAAGAGAAGAAAAAAAGATAACCTGAGTGAATGACAAACCCCTGTTCATTTGTTATGATTCAGAGGATACATTTCTTTGAGTTGGACTTTGTACATACTTATCAAGTATCTTAATGCAGTTATTAAGTACAAGGTCATGACAGTATTAAATATGAATTGCTGTGGTACCACACCCAGGTGATATATCTGACATGTAAAGGTCTAGAAATAATCTGATGCTTATCAGAGCTTTGATCAGGGTCAAACACTGATCTGAATGGGGTGGGGGGAGAGCTGTAGACATGCAGGATGTTTTCCGTGACCGCAAGATATCCACATTGGTCACCTCAGGCAGTGCTACTTAGAAGGGAGCTACGAATTCTGCACTGAAGTACAGCCTAATAATCTGCAATTAGGGTTGTTACAGTGTGGTGGTGATGTGATATTTTCTCAACATTAATGAATGTAGTAATTATTGTAAAGCTCTCATTTTGTGAATTAATTTTAAAATTTTGGAGGGTACTGTTCTACTCAGGGGCCAAAGGCCTCTCCAGAAGGACATTTACTTCCAGTTATTCAGACAGTCTCTGCTTCCAACCTATTATAGTTTGATATTTAGAATGAGTGAGTGCATATGGAAAGAGCAAATGTTTATATCACCATTCTTAACTGAATTGCTTTCAGGATATGGTTCAGTTCAGACTCGAGCAGGGTGAATTTTGTATGGTGTTTTATACAGTTTTGTATGGGTCATTCATTCTTATTTCTGGTTTAAAACAAGCAGTCTTATGAGTTCCTGTCTTCAGCTCAAGTCATATACCATTCATGTTTTGAATAATACATAATACTAAGACACAGGGACAAGTTCTTAGCATCACGATGATTTATATTGCTACACATCACTGTCTTGGCAAGTTAAAATCCACAGCACACAAAATGTGAAGGTTCTTTCACATACTGATAATTACTTTTAAACTCTGTAAGATAGTCAAGGAAGTGTAAGAAGTCATAAGGCTACATTCTCTTCACGGGATATGAATAGTTCTTTCTCCCTCTCTCTCTCTCTCTCTCTCTCTCTTTTCTTTCCTGAATGGTCTGTCCCTGGAGAAATACTTCTGTAAATAAATGCTTGATGGAGAAGCGAGAAATGAGTGAGAGAGTTTCAGAAGTTTTCATATTTCCTGCAGATTTTCCCTATCCAGAAGCCACAAATCTGCTGTTCTACATCATCAGGCTTGCAGCAGGTGTGAAAGGCCATCTGTAGCAAATATGCTGTCTTACCTAATGCTCTTTTTCTTCTAAGAGGAGACATTGAATGATTTGTGGGAATTTTCCTAAATTCCTATTACTCATATCCTTTATGATTTTTCCAGTTGAAATAAGTTATTAAATGACTAGTGCTCATTTTGAATGTATGACTAGGTTTCTCAAGCATTGGCAGAGGTTTATACACTCACCTCAATACACCTCCCTAGGCAGAAATCACTGAAGTCAGGCTATTTGATAGCCTTGTGAAACAACAAGTTGTGCTGAGCAAACACTCTGCTTGAAAGCCCATCTTCAAAGTGGATGCTAGAACCCAGATGCTCAAGTGTGCTGAGGTGCCTAACTGCACCGGGCTGAGGATTAGGGTCTAAGTGTTTATCCTGGCAGGCGTTTCTAGCCGTAAGCCAGGACTGGGTGCAGATGGAGAATTAGCTTCTTTTCCACTTTTAGAAATAAGCATTTGAGCTGAGCGCAGAAGCACTCTGAAAGTTTCTAAGACATTCTTCTGCACAGCTTAAGGATTTATCTTTCTGTTATGGAGAAACTAATACATTTCACTATGTTCACAGCAAAGCACAGTCTTGGCTCTGGCCTTGTTGTGTACTTTGGGAGCCCACGGCTTCATTTTTTCAAGTTCAGTGATCTGTCTGTATTTCTACCTCAGGCTTCTGATGTGCTTCTGATAAGCTACAATTACAGGTGAACAGGTAAAACAAGAATTCAAGGGCACTGCTAAAATGCTGGGCTCAGCATCCCTCACTCCCCCATCTATCACCACTTTTGTTTTCCTACATTTAGAACATAACAGCAGCTGAGAAATAAATAAAGAAAAAGTCGTAGAAAAATCATAGAACCATGCCGTTCTCTGCCTATTTGTCTGGAACTCAGAGAATCTGATTACTTTCCATTTTCATGAGAAAAAAAAAAAAAGAAAAAAAGTAATGTTAAGGTCAACAAAGTAAGATGTATTCGGATACTACAGTAATGATAGAGATGGATGTATCCTTATATGTAAGGAAATAAATTCTGAGTAGTAAAGATAGAAAGCTCCAATAATAAGCTTTGTTTTTTCACTCTCCTCCTCCCTCTTTCCATAAACTTAGTTTGGAAAGTGGAATTATATGCATGTTCCTGAAATAATATATTGCTCAAAAGCCATGGCTTTAATGGTCATTTTGAGCCAGAAATGTGCCAGAAAGATGCACCTTCACATTCAGTTTCTTGTTACCACTTTTTCTCCCTTCTGCTGCACCTGCACCCATTCAGTGTACAGTAAACCACTACACAAGTGATATGGACAACAACTAACGTGGTGGAAAAAAAAAAAAAAAAAGGTTGTGAATCTGCCTTCCCACTCCATCCTCCTGGTCTAGTTGTGCTTAGACACACAGTGATTTTGCTAGCACAGAATGAGAGGTAGTAGTGGGGAATCACAAGGCAGAGGACAGACAGGGAGCTATCTCTTTGAGCTATCTGCCTGCATATCTACTTATGGCAGGAGCCAGGGAGGGACCAGGCATAATCCCCACAGTAAAGGGGACTCTTCCTGCTCCACCAGACCTCTGCAATTCTTTTCCTTATAAAGCTAAAACATTCCTTGGTTTCTTTGTGTAGCTGTATGCATATGCTTATGTGTGATAGCAGGAAAATGCATGTAGCTAACTGTAAAGGAGACCCTGTATTTTAATATGAAACTAAACATTTGTGACCTTTAACAGGTGAGAAGTTAATTCCCGTATCCCATCAGGGTCGTTTGAGAGATTAACTAGTCATTGCTGGGGTATGAGGGCCATTGCTAACTGCTTTGAAAGTAGATGCTTTCTGCAGGAAAGCTGGGGTCATCATGATACCGGATGGCACGATGCTGATCTATACACAAACATGAGGGCTCTTGTCTTTCTCTTCCACCAGCCCCTCCTTGCTTCACACACATATTCTCTGCCATATGATGCAGCAGTCTTGTGACTGTGCAGCCTTTCTTCTCCCCCACATCCACACTCAGGTTTCAGCCAGCTCTGTAATCTCCATCTCTACCAAGTCTCAAAAAGTGGGGAAAAAAAATGCATTTACAGCTGCAATGGTATGTCCCAGACCAGCTCATTTACAAAATAGCATAAAATGGGAGCCCTGCAAAACTCGGTACATTCTATCTCATAAATCCCCAAAAATAGTCATTAAAAGGACTGCTTGGGTTCATTTCTTTGTCATCTTTTGTATTTTTCTATTCAAGCCTGGAATTTAGCTGATTTCTGATAACTCCAAACACAACCAATGAGCAGGCAATTCCTTCCAGAGGAAGATACCAATGTCATTGTGGAGGCCTGCCTTACATGCACTAATCCTTTGAAAACAAAGTATACCTGTATGCAAACAACAGGGCTGAAAAGCCCAATGATGCTAGCTGATTGCTTTCCATGAAGTGATCCCAAGCAGGGTGTCCTGGTCGCACTTATTCACTTATTATTGCCATGGTAAATCAGCAAAGAAAAATAGAAAATGCCTATATTAATAGCCTGTGTCTCCACTTAAAGTAATGAGAGGTTTGAAATGTATTCCTGCTGACAGATAGAAATAGTAAGAGATTATCTGGCCAAAAATGTTCATTCGGTGACATGAAATTCATACAATATTCTTATTACTACCTTTCTGGATAGGCTGATAGACCATGTGAATAGGCAGGCAGCTTGAAAGAGTAGATGTAGACATACATATCTATATACACATCTAAACTTTGATTTTACTGTAAACAGAGCTAAAGAAATCTTTTGTACTAAGTGCTTTTCAACAAGTATTATTCTTATCTTCTGTTATCTGTGCTTTTGCCACATGTTTCCCAGATTTTTCAGGTTTTAGACAAATGAGGGCTATTCAACACTTGAGTTGCGCTACTTCCTTGTAGCTGCTTGGACAAACTACCAGTTCATCCTCTGAATCAAGTAAGAATGAGCCAGAGAAATCACCAGGACTCCAGAGGGTAACATGCCACTTCTTCAATGGGGAGGGCAGGGAGCAGTAGTAAACCGATGCTGAACTGAAGCCATCTTTCTATTGAACCCCCTACTCATTTTCTTTCTCCAGTCCAAAATCAGGGAAGATATCCTCCACTTTGAGACATGAGGAATCAGCCAAATAGCATCTCTCAATCCTTGTTGCTACGTGCACTGGTGTTAAAGATGAAGACTGGGAGAAAGAGGAAATGCAATCTATGTATTTTAAGAAATCAAACAGTGACAACTGAAGAAATCATTTGGATTGTTTCTTCAGTTCTGTTTTCAAGTGCAGCCTCACTGATGGACTTGGTTACAACACAAGCCACTCCCTGTTTCCTCAAGGAGGGTTAGGTCACTGCCTCAGCAGTAGCGCAAGAGCTTCCTGAAGTAGTTTCCACAGCAATCTCATTCTCTGATCACCATGTCAGCTACATTTCCAGAACTCAAGAGGCTGTAGGAACTACCCAAATGTACAGTTGGATACTGCATGATTAATCCATGACACTGAGATGACCTAAGTCTAATACAGCTTGTGATCCTTACAGAACCTTGTCTTGCAAGGAACAGAAAGAAAAACTGACAGTATTTATGGTCAGAGAAATGATCCCCAGATGCTGCTTTACAGCTGACCCTGCAAGCCAGCAAGTTTTTCATGTAGTCCTCAATTTATTTCCACCCAGCCAGCTTTTCATCTTGCATCTCACAGCCCCAGAGACTCCCACCAAACCTTACAGCACCTCTCTCCCAACCCCAGGTGTGGTTCACAGTGCACCTCTGATGAGTCTGCCACCTTCTCACACAGCCCTACAATCAACTTTGTCCAAACCCCTGAACAACCCTACAACTCACCTCTCCCACCTTTTGAATATTTATATATTTATATCCCACCACCCTCAGCATGTTTCCCCTTCAATACATGCACAAATCTCCGCAAAACTCTGCACACTGTCTCCCCAAGTCCTACCTCCTTCACTGCCTACTTGTCAGTCCATTGCCAGAGCAACAGCTAGGTGCCAGGATCTTGGGACCTGTCTATTTCTAGCGCTTTTTTGAAGCCCATAACTCCTAGATACTTGGTTTGAGTGTTGCTAATTCTACAAGCCTCCAGCAAGTGCTCTGGAGCAGGTCAAACAACACATTTAAAGGCAATGCTAATTTCAAGAGCAGAAGTGATGGCATTGAAAGCAAAACAACTGTTCACACACATAAATAATCATTTGCCCTAGTGCTTTGCCAGACTCAGGTTGATTTCATTCAAAAATCAGCCTTTCAGATGAAGACCTTCATGTCTGAACCTTTCTCCTGCTGTTTTTAATAAGAAACTGTCTTCATTTAGAAACAGGTCTTTCCCATGCACTCCACAGGGGAAAGTAATTATATGTGATAGAAGTCATGACTTCTAAGAGAAGATATAAGGTATCTGTTTCACTGCCTTCTTTATAGACTTGTGCTTAGATCATTGCTGGTTTAATTAACTCTTAAATGTTAATTATTCTGTGGACTATAGATTTAAATAAAAGATTTGATGAACAAAAT
This sequence comes from Anser brachyrhynchus, assembly GCF_964034855.1. Lineage (NCBI taxonomy): Eukaryota > Metazoa > Chordata > Aves > Anseriformes > Anatidae > Anser > Anser brachyrhynchus. Next base: position 65,492,020 of record NC_137696.1, read on the forward strand.
CTAGCTTTTTAGATCAACGTAGCAAAACTATTTTTAGCCTAAGAAGGAGAAATTGCTCAATGTAACTAGCTGTTCTCAAATCCCCCTAGCCAGCTTTCACCACCTGATTTTATTTAAAGCCAGAGCAGCTCCCAATGAAGCAAGTGACTTGCACAGGATTAAGGGGAGATGTATGACTCTCTTGGTCTTTCCTGAAGCACCTGTATCATCACATTCAGTCCCTACACAATCTTGCTGCTAAGAGCTATCAGGTTTTACATGCTGAATGTGAGACTTGGAAAGTAGATGTTGGTTATTTTGCCATTTCTTCCCTTTCCCCTCCCTTCCCTTCTCCCAAATGTCCTGTATCTCAACAGCTGCAGAGCAGCACCATGCTGCTCTGATCCCACCCGCCGGTCAGCAGATCACAGATCAGGTTGACCATCTGCTTATAGCATGGGGAGCTGCGGTGTGTGGGAGAAGCCTTGGCAGCTGGGGATTTTCCATCTGAGAGACCATGTGTCCCCAGGACCTTGCAGGAAGTGGCACTTGCCAGCTGCCACCTGTGCATGATGCGACATGGCATCACCACACTGAGGTAGCCCAGGGTGCCAGCTGCTTTCCCCTTCAGGGTTCTGCAGAGTGGAGCAGTCCTGGGCTCCTTGGGATGATGATATTGGCTTGACTCACCTTTCACACCAGTGTCCAGCAGAGCATAAAAACCACAGAAGCAAGCTGCAGTAAAAACTATTGTCTTGTGCCTTGTACATTTATCCTGTTTGTATTTGCTCCTAAGCAGAATGAATGAAATAGAAATAATTTAACCCCCTGTACTAAATATGTCTAGGAATTTAGCAACCTAAATTGTAAGTCCAGTGAGATTCTGTGGTAGCAAAAGTGTAAAGATTTTGACATAACTGCCTTGAGACCCTATGGAAAAAGCTAAAACTACCTTTTTTAAAAAAGTTTGAAAAGAAGAGGAAATATGTTTAAAAGTTTGTTTTCTTAAATGGGTATCTAGAGCCATGTGAGGAAGAAGAGACTACTTCAGATGAAATGTGAGTGGCAGTAGCAGGTACACTCGTGAGGTGGTGGAGGCGAGAGTCACGAGGCTGCTTTTGGTGATGATACACTCAGTGGGGAAAACAAACAGGTGCAAGTGGGTTTAAAGTAGAAAACTAGTGTGACTTCCTCCACACCTGGTATGCAGGGGGTGTGCAAAACCAGGACAGCTTGTGCATCTAGGGGCAGGGAGGTCAGAGAAAAACCATTCAACAGGACAGAAAAACAGCTTGCTACACACACTGGTATCCTCTTTTCGCTGTGCCCAACATCCCTGATGGCAGCTTCCACCATACAGAGGGACGTGGTGCTACACAGCATTAAGCCTTGCTGAGGGCTGCAGGCCGCTGTGCCTGCCCACAGCAGCCATGCCTGCACAGGCAACCTGAACACAGGCCCGATGCTGATGCTAGGCCTTTTTTTTACTAGCCGCCTCTCTCCAGCAATTGTGCCCTTGGTCAAGTTTTGATGAGTTCACCAGAATCTGGGAGTGCTCGTTACTAATATAAATACTTCCGCTTTTGTTGTGGAGACCAAATTTGAATGTAAATGTCCTTGTTGAAGAAGGAACTCTGCTTAAAGACATTCATAAGATACAGCTGCCTGTTCCATAAATCATTTTGCTGGCCTGGTTCAGCTGACCTGTTAAGAAAGAAGATTAGGGCTGGGCTCCATCTTTGCAGATGGAACCACATGCCTCTGCACCCAAGGTGGTCCTTTGGACATGCCGTGCCCACAACGTGCCAGCAGAGGAGCCAGGGCCATGTCTGCAAGGGCCCAGATAGAGCAGCTGGGGTGCAGGAGCTCAGCCCCTCTGCTGTCACTCGCCGCTATCTCCCCCCAGGTCGCAGCAGTAGTGAATTTACTGATGAGAGAGGCCAGGCTGTGGAGGTGACACCCAGTTGCCAAAATGGCTGCAAGGAGCCATCTCCAGCCACCTCCACTCTCCCTCACCACTGCCCCTGCACACTATCTGTCCCCACAGTACCTCCCATCCCCACACCTGCCCTGTCCCCTGAGCAGCATCCAGGAGGGGGCCTGAAAAAGCCAGACCCACGCCGGGTTTCATCCCAGTGTGCTGGGTGCACTGTGCTGCCCTCCAGACAGTGCCTGATGGCCCTCCACAGCCCTGCAGGGAGGTGAGACTGCTGATGGGCCTTCAGCTGCTGCTCACTTCCCTCACACAAATGTTTGGTTTCAATAGCTGAAATGGTTGAATGCTAGCTAAAATCCTGACAAAAGACAGGGATAAACTGACAAGCTATCAAGTGATTAAATTCAGGAGATAAAAGTGGGGCTGCAGCCACCTGGGATAAATCACCAGGGTCCAACAAGGAACTTGTTTTCTGCTGGTGGCACTGGCATTAGCCCCACCATGCCACATGCCATGCACTCCCCAAAACAGCCCCTGACCTGGGGTCATGGCTTCAGGCTGATATTTCCATAGCGGCTTCTCTTTGCTTTACCCTGCTGCTTCTCCGTCTCCATCCCACAGCTGCACCTCACCATCAGGTGTAACAGCTTGGGCACCCCGCCTGCCAGCCCCGGCACTTCCCACACTGCCCACAGCCAGCACTGTTCTTCACTTTTGGCAAGCTCCAGCTTTTCAGCATTGCAACATTATTAGCTGTGTCTACTGGAGAGACTTGTGATCAGTAAAAGGGGCAGGTTTTATTATAGTTGTCTGCCCTTTCCTCATAAAAAACACTGCCTTTTCATCTTCTGGCAACACTGTTTGTCAAGCTGCTGGTCAGGAAGTGAAGAAAATGGCTATTCGTTTAGACATCAGGGAAGGTGACATGGCTGTCAAACATGCCAGCAATTCAGCGTCATGGGGAGCTGTGGTCCGGCTGCAAAGACGGAGGGAAATGTGGATGTATTGTTCAAAAAGTAATATCCCAGCAGTGAAAAGAGATTTAAATGTTAAATTGAGTTAATTTAAGTTGAGTTAATCACTGTAGAACTGCCACATGCACTCACCTGTCCTTGTCCTTGGTCCCAATCCTCATCTGTTGCTGCACACTGAGGATCTACACTGAGGTCAGGGATTTCCCAGACAGAAATGCAAGCATCGCAGAGCATCTGCACAGGGTCACATCCATCTGCTGTGTTTGCGCACTTGCTCTACGTACTTGCTCTACTGTGAGTCAGACCTAAGCAGTAAATCCAACATGCCAGCATATATACAACTACTGTGCGTGTAGAGATTATCTGTGCTGCATGTGTGCACTTGCAGTGATATATAATCTGGATGATGAAAACATACAGATGTTCCTGACCAATATTCAGATATCTAGATTATAATTACATAGCTCAGAAAGCGTGAAGGGACCTGGATGAAAGGATATGAGAAAATTATACTCAGTTAAAGTCTCTTTTTCCATGCCTTAGCAGTGTAGAAAGGACTTTGGAAATACAAATAGGGCCTGCAGAAATTTTCTCGGTAGAAGTCTAATCACACTTTGCAATCAGACACACAGCTACTCCTGAGCAAATGCTTCATGCCTTAGCTGACATGTGGCACTGAGCTAATACAAGTTGTGCAATTACCCACCAAATGTTTATCACTGAACCGATAGCTTGTACAGTAACAGCTTTCATGGCTAATAATGGAAAACAGAATCAGAGACCCTTACATCAGCTGTGTAACTGTTTAAAATGAATTTCTACTACATTGTAGGATGGGTTATATTTACACCACAGGAACAGATAACAAACATAATTTTGTAAAAATAAAATTACTATGATTTATTACTTTGTCTAGAAAATGTGATTTACATTTTTAAAAGCTTTTGAATTACATGAAGAAAGAAAAACTGGATAAAAATAATAAATGTGCCTTTTTAATGGTTGCATATTGACCATCATTAATGAATAAGCTCAGAAACAAGATTTTAACCCTGGAGTGTTGGACATGAAAGTTAATTATCACTTCGCAACCTCTTAAATATGTCTGTAATATCCAAACAATCAGGATATAGTGATCTCTATATAAGATAGCATATAGCAAATGTTCCTCTGCCATGCCTCTTCACATGCTGATCAAATGACGCTTGCTGTCCTGGAACTATATTTGATACACATGTTCTCTCCATCCTCACCCACTCTTCCCAAGAGAAACAACAGAGAGCTCTGCATGGGTGTATTAACAGTGAGAAAGTGATGACTGGTTACATGAGTCTGGACTTGCTCTGGCTCACAGCTGGCCAAACAAACCTCCCTGCATGCTGTAGCCCGCTCTTCTATTGATGAATCACAGCAGCAATTGAAGCATTTAAAAGCAATAAACTAGTTTCTACTAGCCTGCGATTCAACCTGCTGTTTTAAGGGGGATATGTTGTAGTGGGTAAAGTAGCTTGAGCCCTTCTCTTTTCCTTAGCTCTGGCTGGTATCAGCTGGTGTGTATTTACAGCTGCAGGGCTGACAAGCTTTCCCATTTCTGTTGGGACTGCATCCTGCATATATTTTTCTCTTCAGCAGGCACAGAACTTGCTGGCTGATTTGAAACAACTTTGACAACTCTCAAATATATTGTTTCTATAAAGTTACTGCAAGGGTCACAAGAACAGACAGCTATTGGAAGGATTTATAAGTGAGGCTTAGACCTTGAGAATCTCTGGATATAATCTGCAGGAAGAAAGAGTCAGATACAAGCAATCAGTATAAAACATAAAATAAAGTTTCTTACAGGGCTCTGTCTATTGGTTGATTTAGCAGACCAATATTAGGATTTTCTGCCCCCTCTGAAGATTCCCCTACACTTTTTCCCCTTCCAACTTCCCTCCAAGTAGTGTTCAAGCAGTGTTTTATTCTTATGTCGAATTTGATTCAAATCAACAAGTAGGTTCAAAAGCTAAGGGGAAACAGAGCTACATATACAGACTGCTCACTTAGGTGTGTTTCCATTAAACAGAATGCTTAAAAAGTGAATGAAAGAACCATGCCAATAATTCTTGTTTCACACCAAAGATTGTTTTTTTTTTTTTTTTCTTGCTGCTCATAGAATAACTTCATTTATGACAAAAGGTTTCATAAAAGCGCATGTGTTTCTCATGGGCACTTTACAAAAGTAACCATATACCGAATATACTTTTAGTTTTCTTCTTTGGTTTGTTGTTTCTCTCTTATCCAGGTAGAAATTTCGGGTCCACCGAAGGACTAACATGCAGAAGCTCTTTTTGTTGTTCTTGCTGCTGTTGTTTTCTTTCAGTCTCCTGATGCACTGTTGGTTCTGGTTAGGCTCCTCATACAGTGCAGAGGAGCATTTTATGCCACAGAGAGGATAAAAGAGAAGGGTAGCCAAGCTGATGGGAAACTGCTAAGAATGGGGCTAAAACTCCAGTATTCCACTTCTCCTTGCAGGCAGGTATCTCAGTACTTTCACTCAGTATTCCCAGGACTTAATTTACATTAGAAAGAACATATCAGTATACTCTTCCTCCCAATACATTCAATGGACATTGCATTTTTCTTCAAAAGAAGATGACTTCATGACTGCTGTTTGTGTTTACCTGCTTGTAAAAAGCCTTTGTATCTAGAGTGCTTAAGGGAATGTCAAAAACAAGGATTTGTCCCTGAAAATGTGGGGTTTAAATTCCCCCAAGCAAAGAAAGGGTGAATAAACCCGTGTAAACAGACCATAACTCATTTAGGCATTTTCTCCCTTTGCCAGGTACATAAAGACCTTCTTTTTCACTAGCTATGTTTTGAAAGCTGCTGCCATTGCATTTTGAATCTAGTATGCTCAGTTTGGGAGCTTCCAAGAAAACCTGCTACATTAGGTTTTTAAAGGGAGACAAACAGAAAAAGTTTCATTTTACTGATCCTGATGGGGAAGAGAAATGAGGCAAGCTTCAAGCTGCTTGTCGCTGCCAGTCTGGGGGACTTCCATGAGGAGTTCAGGCAGTACTAGGACAGAGCAGTGGCTGGGATGGACTTTCTGGGACTTTTTAAAAAATGTTTAACTCGGGTAGTGATGTCCTTTTATTGGTCCGAGAGAATCCTTTGAATTCCTGCATGTCCCAAAGACTACAGTTATACTAAATGTTTCTATTCTTGGGAGAAAAAGCTGTGCACCGGGTGCAAAGAAGAGAGAAGTATCTGCACTCTGAAGGCCCTGGGACAAAGGAATTCCAGCCTGCAACCTGCACCTTTTGCTGAAAATAAAGGCAAGTTTCTTAACAATCTATCCTAGAATAAAATGCTTTTCCAACCTCAAATCTGTCTGTTGGCATGACCCTGAGCTTGAGGGGAAGATATACAAAGCAGAACACCAATACTACATACTGCCTTCCATCAGTGGTTTGATGCCACCACTGCCCTGTTTCCAGCTGGTAGCCAATGTTTGATACTTCAGAAAGTGCTAGGTGGGTAGGGGAAGTAATCAAAATATATATAGAAGGGAGAAAGAAGGAATTCTTTCATAGCCCAAAGGCAATCATGTGAGCTCCTCAGGACTGATTGCAGCCTGTGATTTGGAGTTTCTCCCACTGAAGGACATTTATCAGCGATTGGATCTTGTCATGCCTTTATCAGTAGAAGTTTAAAAGCTCTCTACTCCCAGATATCCATCCTGTATGCTATCACTTGTACAAAATATGTAAATCACCTTGGGCTTTTTTTTTTTTTAAGTGAATAAATTACAGTCCTTTTGTTTCTGCCGCTATGGTTTGCTTGGCAGCCCACAGGAGAGCTTTCTGGCTCCCCTTTGAAACGTCTGTAGTATTTCCTCAGCCTCCCTTTGGGAGTGAGGACCAGAAATATGCATGCCAGCTGCTAGCAGTGGTTAACTAATGCCATACACAGAGGTAAGATCACATCTCCATTTCTGCTTTCTAAACAACTTTTGACATTTCACTAAACATTTATTAAAGGTAAGAGCAATAGTGCTTCTGCAGGTAAACCTTTGCCTTCAGGGAGCAAGTCCAGGCCATTCCTCAGGAAGGCACTTGCATTTACTCACCCAGGATTCAGGAAGGTTTGGCTCAGGCCTCTTGAGCAATCTTAAGAAGTGAATTTGACCTTTCTGTGCTGCCATCTCTCTTACCTCAGCCCCATTTCTATAAGACATGTACAATACTAGTGCTGCGCTGGTCCCACCTGCTTTATCTACAGGCACATCTGCACAGACGGTAACTCTGCCTGCGCTCTGACTCAGCCGAGTGAAAGCCTTCTCCAAGCTGGAAGCTGTTTGGACGTGTTACGGAAGGCTGTGCCCATGCTAATGCTTCCTGCTTCCCCACAGAGAAATTAGGCATGTCGAGTTATTGAATTTACTGTTGTGGGTCTCCTCAAGCATAAAAATCACCAGCGCTCTCCAGCACGGAGAGCTCCGGTGCCAAAGCAGTGTCAGGTCTCACATTTCTCTTGTCCAGCATCTAAGCGCGCCTTGCTTGCGCTCAGCCTGCTTTCCTCCCTCCCTCCCCAGTCCTCCCGAACAGCATGCACGAGGGTTGCATTACTGCAGACAGATCAAGATCTTGAAACCAAACAGGCTGTAACGAACCCCATGCTAGGGAAGAAAGCATTTAATTTTCCCAGGAGCTGGGAACACGCTGTCCTCATGTCGCTGCTGGGGAATGCCATCGTGACACAGCAGCATGGTCTTTTCTGGTGACATGGGGATTCCTCAGCCACACATCCTCCGGGTTGGGTGTCCCCTGCATGCCTGGCTGACCCAAGAGCTCTCCTGAGAGCCACGGCTCCAGTGATGGCAAAATTCCAAACCTCTCATATGTTGTCTATCGCCCTGCCTTTGCAAGCTTCTACCCCACAGAGAGTTTAGGGTGAAGTAGTGTGCATACTTGGTCTATAAAATTACAATTAATTACATGCTGCACTGGCAGTGTTGTGGATTCATTGCAGCTGGGTAATAAAATGATTATCTTAGGTGGGAATTGCTAAAAGTAATCAGTGTTGCTCCTAAAACCTTTGCTCTTACAAACAATAAATAATAACAGCAAGAACTGCAAGCCTCCTTCTTCCCGCATTACCAATAGTGGTGGAACAATGCTAATGCATGACTTTACCTTTACTAATGTTGAAATGATAGCTAAGTTTCCTGACACACCTGACTTAAAATAGCCATAGGATGTTCATGAAAATCTTTCAAAGTGTGGGTATATCTGGGCACTTAACTGCACATAAGTAGAAGTCATGCAATGCTTCCAATGACTTGCTGTGACTTCCTTGCACTCTCGTGCTGGCTTCTGAGCCTGTGACAGCATTACAGTTGGGTTATGTCTCTCCAGCAGAGGTGTTCACAATTAAAGTTGGTAAACTGGTAAACGAACACATAAACTAATAAAATTATATGGAGAAGGTTTTGGTATTGTTCCTGAATCATGGCCTAAACTAATTTATTCTTCTGCTTATCATTTTAGTCATTTATTTGTAAGGTTTATGCCTGGGATTTTCATGGTTAATTCCTCTGAGCAGTCAGCCACCAAGCAGTCTATGATGCTTGTTGCTGTAAATATGCGTCTAGACATAATTTAGATTAATTCACCCTAACGATGCTGTCAGTATGAATATATTACAATGCAAGTGCATAATATGCAGTTGAAATGCAAACTCCAAACAGGCTTTGCTGTGACCTGCCTTGCTGTGCCTTAACATACTGTAATTATTCTAGTAGGAAAAGTAACGAGGAGCATGTTTTTCCCTTAGTTACTAGGGGAAGCGTTTGCAGAGGTGTGTGGAGTTTAATGAACTCCAGACCATATTTATTCAAGGGCTGATCCTACAGTGTTTTCTGGTTTCCCTTTTAACAACCACTGTTCCTTTTTTATTCCTCTTTTCAAAAGGATTACTGAGAAAAAGCTGTGAATATCTTTTTGGTGCTCATCTCCATTAGGTGCTCAAGCAACAATTAAGCTGTGGCCACTGTCTTTCTGCACAGGTGGTACAGTCTGAGGGACTGCTGGGCTTCCTAACCTAACCTAACCTTTTATTTGTTTGTTTGTTTGTTTGTTTGTTTGTTTATTGCTACTTATAACTTGTCTCTTGATGCTTAGCTTGCAAACAGCGTGCAGGAAACAATTACTTTAGAAGGCATCCCATCATGGTATATTTAAATGTAACTGAACAGAAACATTTCTAAGGTTCCTTTATAAGATACTTAGAAGAAAATTCTCTGTATAGGGTCTAAATATCTTTATTGAACCAGCTTGAACATGTCTATGAATTTCTTGCTCTTTCTACTTATTATTTAACAAAAATAAGATCACATGAGGGTAGTGGGTTTCTTTGCATCAACTTGAAGGAGAGTCAGGCCAGGCCAGGCCCTGTGTCTGTAAAAACTCTATCCTGTAAAGTCTTTTAGCATATATTTTAACAATTTTTTGGAGCTTGTGCACAGGCTGTTCGCATCTAAAGAGAATTTAATTGGCATACAACTGGAGACTATAGTCAAACTGCCACATGTGCAAGGCACAATTATGACTGAGCAGAAGACAATTAAAGCCCTTTGTAGCAAGAGAGAATGGGAGTTTCTAGAAGCTGTTGCCCAAGGCAATTGGCCACATGGCAAACCATAGCCAAAGCCAAGGAACGTGGTCTCAGAAGCCTCCTTGTACCTCTTGAAAGCTGTTCCACCAGAGACTAGAAGAAAACAGATGGTAAGATAAGCTTAGTTACCTTCATCTGGGATGGAAAAACAGAGCTTCTTATAGCAAGAACTCGCCAGAAAGCAATCCTGGAAACAGGGGTCAGGGAAAGCTTCTACTGCGCCTAAGGGAATATGTTCTCTGGCAATGACTGGGGTTGCAATGAAGGGAAATGGCTGATTTATGTAGCTATTTTATACTCATAACAAAAACAATTCTGACAGAATGTTAGCTAGTTTATCAGACTAATTGGCTGATATGGGTGTGTAGACGTGCATATATATGTAGATATGGATGTGTATCTATGCTGACTCTGCTGTATTTTTGCTCTGATTTGATTCTCCAGGCTCTCCCAGGAGATGTTCAGTTCTCTCCAACACCTCCTCAGTCAGTGGAAGATGTGGCTACTTGTCATCTCTGAGGACTGATGAACTGAAGTTCCCAGCCCACTCTTGTCCATACAACATATCCTGTCATAGAGTGAAAAGAAGTTTTAATCCTTAGCTACCCACTTGGGAGACGGACAAATTTAGAATTTCAGAGTAAATGAATCTGAGGAACATAACAAGTTAGATAATAAGCTCTGGGCCACACAAGATCTCTGTGCTAGATACAGACAAATAACCTAGAATTTAGGAATCTTAGACTTTAACCAATACCCTTTAAATGTCTTTATAGAAAGAATATGGTTTAAAAGGTGTGGAGGTTAAAAAAGGAACAAGTCTAATCTCACCCAGGAGGGCTTCTCAAAAATTATCTCACTTGGAAAGAGCAAAGAAATCTGTTTCAAATTTAATCTGATGGCATCGAATCACTACTGGGTTGGTTTGCAGGTATAAATCTACATAAGCACCAAATGCCAACCCTCCAGTACTGCAAACAGACCTCTCACATGCCTACATAAAACCCTGCAGGTAAAAGTGTTACTTTCTTCAGAACATTTTGTAAACCATTAACCTAGTTTATCCTTGCATGAGAGGTTAGTCTTACAAATGCTTTTCCCCTCACCTTTCCAGCAACAAACAAATCACCCTATTAACTAGCTAGTTTCAGGTGTATGAAAGACATACGCTCAAAAGCATTACTTAATTTTGTATAATTCTCTTCAACTTTTCATTCCAAGAATTTCGGTGATTGTGGAACAGTACCATAACATGAGCATACAAGAAATTCTACAGGAAATCAATAAGCTGTATGATCATGCATGATATTATACATAACGTGAGAGCTTGGTCCAATCAGATTACCACAGAGCCATTTGGTCATAAGTTCCTTGTTCTGTTTTGAGACATAGAGCACTATCACAGCCTAAATCCTTCGGATATCACAGTCTAAATCCTATAGATCCCTTCTGAGCAGTCTAAATCCTGTAGATCCCTTCTGAGCAATTACTTCAGGTAAACATATTTTAGCATAAAATATCATAAAAGCCTTCCTTGGTTCAAGTTGAAAAGCAATGAATTTACTGGGGAAGCTTACTAACAGGATGAGGTGCAGGGATCCATGGGGTCCAGGAAATGAGCTATAATCAACTAACGTATTTTGTAACTGTGGAAAGCTTCTCTCATCATATTCAAGTTTGCAGAGAAAGAAAAGAGGTGGAAAAAAATATATTTAAATTAAAAGTGGTGGGTTTTTTAGTCAGCTCTTCTTTTTAAGGTCTCAGACACTGGGCGAACAGTATCAGAAGTAAAGTTTTCACTCAATTTGTTTTCCAGGTATTTCCTTCACTCAGACCATTCTATAATCAAATAAAATAAAGCTTATAAACTCTGGTCCTTCTTGCAGCTATGGAATTACTGAACATTGAGATCAAAGATATTTTTACAAGAACAAGTTTTCCAAGGCTCTTTCTGCTGCTCTCTCGTCTTACAGGGCACTTGACAGAATAATGATCAAGTATTACAATAGATCAGATGGACACTCAGTCATCACTGTCCATGCCTCTTGGCATGCCATCTCAATAGCAAAGGTGTTTGCAAGCAGCAGTTGCAGCACCCTGCGTGCAGGACGGGCTTCCGTGGAGTTTGTCCTGGGACACTGAAAGGGTTACAAACCACACTGCAATCTCTCCTGACTATCACAGGCAGTTAATCTCACTTAAAAAGAACACATTTTGCCTGTAGACATCACTGCCTGGGGGTGTGACCGAGCAGAACAAGAGTGGCCAGAGGGGCTTTGCTACAGCGGGCACAAGGTGGGTGGCCCAGGGAAGGGCCGCAGCACCTGACTGTCCCCACACACCTCACCGCTCCCCCCTGCAATGGAAATGAAGCCGTCCCCCCTAACTGAATGCTGGGCAAGGCACTGTCAAAACACCCCCAGGCTTCAGTGAGATCAGGATTTCACTTGTCCTTCTCGAAGAAGAAGAATGTAGTCCACTGCAGGGAATTGAGACTGACGTCTCCAGGTTATGCTTTAGAGCCCCCCCAACACCCTGTCTTCTGCTGAACATGAGCTGTTTACACTCTGATGCCTGCAAAATCAACCTGAGTGTTACGGAGAGATTTCTTTCCCAAGAAGGTGATTATGAAATGTTTGCTAATTCTAGGAACGGTGTTAAATTGTTCCCAAAGAATATATCAGCATAAGGGCAGAGAGAGCTATTCCCAACAAGTAACTAGGCTACTGGGGTTTGGGTTTTTTTTATTCTTGATGAGCATCCTCCAGCAATATGCATTTACTTTAAACATATTTATCTGAATGCATTTGAATTGATTATTGTCAGTATACTTCTATCACAGGGAATTATGGCGCATAATTATAACTAAAGCTGTGCTGCCTCACTGGATGCGGTCAGACAAGATACAGATTTTATTCCCTAAGTGTAGGAGAATGCAAGTATTTCCGTACCAAAGCATTCATGTTTAAAAGAAAGTCTCCTTGAGTGTAAGTGTTTATAATTCCAAATTCCTTTAGAGCAAATATTTGTGTCTATAAAATTAATTTACAAAAGATGGGACAGGATGTGTGCAGAAAATAAAGGTCAAAACCATAAAAGTCAACTAAAAAGAATAAAACTAAAGTCCTTGAAGTATGGTATGTGATTGTTGTTGTGCATGTATTACAGGTATGGGCCTTTTGGAAGAAATAGCTATACCTGGGTGAATGTAAACATGCAGTTCAGAAAATACATGTAGGCTGCTATTTCCATAGCTCATTATGTGTGTGTGTGTGTGCACATGCATAAAGGAGAGGGAGAGGGAAAACGAGGGAGAGAGTGGGAGGAAGATAGGTAGAGAGACAGAATCCCCACTCTTTTTCTCTCTCTTTTTTTTTTTTTTCCTCCCATCAAGATGATTATAGCGTCCTTAGAAAAGAGAGGGCTCTACTAAAGATTTTCACTTCAAAGAAAAGTTCTCAGTGAAAGCTCATCCTCTCCTTCTCTCATTAGTAGGCAGAGAAGCCTTTAACTTAATTGATAATCTAGCATAGAAAAGAAGAGGAGCGTATTTCTCTGCCAAGTCAGGCAAAACATTTTACAGGCATGTGACTGAAGTGAAAGAAGAAAAAGAAGCAGCAACACTTTAGAGGACTGTGAACATAGACCTACAAATACCAATGCAACTCAGGTACTTCTGACTACTTAGTCTAATACCTGTAGTATAAGGCTCCTGTGGTAGTTTCATTTCTGGCATCAGTGTCTCTGTTTTCTCCACCATTTTTTATTCCTTAAATCTACATTTTAATTCCCCAAGTACACTGTGTGTATGAGAGGGAAAATAACTGCTACCTGCCTGCATCTAGACGTTGGTGATGGCTCATGCCCCAGGTGCTCCCAGACACCTGCACTTTGGCACACCATCTACAACTGCAGGTGTGCACTGAGGCAAATCCCACAGCTGCCCACTGCTTCTCCATACAGTCTGGGCTGAATCCATTCTGCACCCTGAGTTTGTAAGACGCCCGTCCGAGTGGTTGAAAAGAAATGCTAAAAATGCTTAGCTCCCCAACCCAGTTTATACAGTCACGTCCAGCAGATCTCACTTCTACATGCTTATGAATGAATGAGTCCTATTCCAAATTAAATGGATCTATGTTGAATAAATATTATCATGGTTTTAATTATCCCATTCATTTAGGGCCAAGTCATAACCTAAAAGGTTCACTTTGTTTAATACATCAGGGCCTGGAGAATATCCACAGCCTTTTGAATCTAATCTCAGAGATTCCACTGGTCAATTTTTATTAATTTCTCCAGGTTACACTTGCTCTTTTCCTTTTGATATGCTCTGCAAATGGATTTTGTGGCAGCTTCCTTTTCAGTACTGAATATTTTACAATGCTTGGATTTAATTAGCTGCATTTCCATGTTATTACATCAAAGTAGAAGCTACTATTTAATGACAACAACAAAAATAAAGACTAAAGGAAGCTAAAAAAAAAAAAGTCCTCTATTTTTTTCTCCCCCTTAAAAGAAGACTCAGCTAGCACAAAGGGGAATTGCAGGTCCTTTTACTTCCAGAGACAAGGGCACAAATAGGACAATGACGGTGACATAATGAGCAATTCTGTAAGCCTGGGAAACTATCATTTGGCTAGTTTGCACTACAAAAAAGTCAGCGTTACTTAATGGACAAATACGGGTTAAGAGATGCTAGGTCTGAAGCACTACTAATCTGCATCAAATATGAAATCAGCTGTCGACTATTAAATGCCAAGTCTCCTGGCATACAGAAGTACCTGAATATGGACAGATACCTCTCCCTGTTTTTCAATATCATCCCTGTGGTTGCCAAACTATATATGAACTGTAGAAATTTTATGCAGCAGAAGAAAAGAATGAGAAAGGAGAAACAGATTTACTGCCTGTAGTAACATAGCAGATGTATGGAATGAACATTTATGAAAAAAGATATATATATATATGACAGAATTTTTACAAAGCCACATGCCTTGTAAACATTCTGTCAATCCTAACCTATACTACCCCACCTTTTACAGCATTTTTGTCAGTCACCTCACAAATATAAACTACATACTTACAATTTTTATCACTTTCCCAGTTAGTATCAGAAAAGCTACCAGATGAGAACAGAAGAAACATCTGTTTTAGTCCAAATACAAGGCTATAAAGCTAGAAAAGGCACACACACACACACACACACACACAAAAAAAAAAAAAAAAAAAAAGTGAAATGTTCACACTAAATGTTATTTAAGAAGACTTTTACTGAATATGCTTTTTTGGTTTGTATGAATATAAGCAAACAAGCTTTATGTTTTAAATCCATTAGCAAACAAGATTTTCTTCCAGTTCAGTGTGGCACATGAGAACGCCTCAATGTGAGCGATGCTAGAAGTCAGCTTGTCCACAGGAGATCTGTTGAGGTCTCTGCTGCTTAAATCTAGGGCTCAGAAGTAGTTGTCTCAGCACATTTATGTATATTAATGAGCAATTGTTATTTAGTCTAAAAGAGGGAAATGATACCTCTCTTCATTCACCAGTCTTTTATTGTGGTAAATTATGGACACTTGACAGTTACCAAAATATTCCTGAAAGACTAATAAAATAAATAAAATTAAATTAAAATAACAAGATGTAAATGTAAATCAAACCTTTTCTGAAGTCATTTAGGACACATGAGAATCAGTGTATTTCAAGCCTGTGAAACTGAATAGTGGATCTGGAATAATAATAGTAATAGTAAAAAAGATTATTTTTAAAATCATACCACATCAAAGGCATTTTCATTTGGAATGAGTCAATTTCTGCACAATTTCTATGCCTTATTTCACTTTTTACCTTTTGACAACTTTTCCAAAAATGGGAGAATTTTAAAGGTATGACGCAGAGAGGTAAAAAATAAAATGCACTAACAGAGCAGAAATGAGATACAGGTGATACAAGATAAAATAAGGAAAGGAGAGCTGTTAAGTCCTTTCCTGCCCGAATAATTCAATACGACACAAGCACTGAAATGATGTGGATTTTTTTGCTTGCAAACAAAAACCCCTCAGAAAAGGTAACCATATCCCACAGCTGTCAAAAGCTCAAGCAGATCAAAGACAGAGAGACCTGTGGGAGAGGGTGAGAATCTTTTTCCAGCTGGAATGGCACCCAGGTTACAGGGTACTCACTGGCCCTGCTCCTTGACATGCCTGTCTCCTCCTCTGTCACAGAACCGCTGTCACCTGGAGCACTGCTTGCTGGGCAATGGCATGGGGAGGCTGTGCTGGAGCGCAGGTGATAGTTGGCGTTGGTTCAGCAAGCACTGTGGAGACAGTGAGCAGTGGGGTGTGTCTGCATCTTGTTTTGTCTTTGCTGCTCACAGGGCAGTCGCTCACACCGAGCTCCCTTATTTGCTCTTACTTACAAACGTGACCTTCTCAGGGTTCAGCTCATAATTGCTCGCATTGGATTTCCATAAAACTGGGCAATGATCAAGACTTCATTTTTCATGTAGCTCCAGGGGGAGTGTGTAAAATTGACATTGAAGCTAAGTACACTAGATTAAAAGAAAGAGCAGTGCGTAATAAGTCCCAAGTCACCCAGCTGTAACATCAGAAGAACAGACTGAGAACAAGAAATCTTTCCTGAACTCAGCAGTGCTTTATGGCTCAATATTTATCATCACAAAATGGTATTTCACGCATAATGACAGGAAGTAGCCAAACATTAGAATATTTCACCCAAGCACATACGGAATTATGATTCTATGAAGCATAACACAGCATAACATAACTGTTCTGGATGAAGTCTGAGCAGTTGATGATATTTTCTGCCATTGTTTTTGTGATCATTATGGCTCCTGCTCACCCTTATGTCTGGATCTGTATCAGGTGGCAAAGTGTCTTTGGATTACAAGACTGATCTGGCCCTCTTTGACTCAAATTTTGGATGCATGTTCCTAAGGTTAGTGAGATAGCTTTAACCATTAATTAAGAACACCTTGTATCTAGATAATCGTTTAGCATTAACCTGAGATATACCAAACCTTCTTAACCCTTGACGTTGTAGCTCAGAGGAGACAGTACTAAGCAAAGGCCAGAACTACACATACCAAAATTCAGGGGTAGAAGGTGGATGGCAAATTCCAGTCAGAACCCTCTCTGCTTGCAAATCTCTCGGATGGACAGCCTCACATACTGATGTACAGATGTGTATGCTCAGCCTCTAACAGCTCCCATGCAGCTACACGTGTGAAATCATTTTCTTACGTCTAACATGACATCAAGGCCATGACAAAAGCTTGTGTGAAAGAGACATCTGTCCTGAATACAGCTTAAGTGTATGGGTGCAAAATCTCCTCTCCCACTACAGCAAGCTGGCTGGCTAGAGGTGGACCTTGGTACTTACTGCTCACTGTAAGGCCACAAAGCTGAAGATACCTTACCTTTGGATTCAGTTATTAATGTGTTACTGCTGACTGAGCTGCTAAATTATTACCTTTTAAAACTCTGCCCCAGAGATGCCAAGTGTAGCTGCATATTCACCTTGCACTCAGTTGCACCCCACTAAGATAAGTGTCAATGTATTTTTGTTTTGTCTTTTCCTGAATTCCTACCTAGCGGGGCAGGGAGTATTAAAACCAGCAGTTGTGGAGAGGTGGAAGACATTAGAACATTTTTGGCCACAGACTGGATGCTTGTAAGCTGAAGAAGCTGTGCTGGTGCCTCTTTCCAGGAAACAGTATACTGAAAGTGTCAGCCATTTTAGATGGAGCCGTTCCTTTTCTGAGACATTCAGTTAAGAATACAGTGCATTAGGAATCCACATGGTATTCAGGACAGTCCTGAAACCCTTTACAGTCCATCAGAAAAATGTCCCAGCTAAAGAACAAGGTAGTTATTCTTCTAAGGACAGATTGGGCAATGGTTTGTTTGAAGAGAGATAACATTTCTCTTGTTCAGGAATGATTTGCAGGGAGATTTGGAAGGTTACTTAGTGAGTTCAAGCATTCTAGCTTAAATGCTACATAGCTCTAATTCAAGTCTGCCGAGATCCTGCAGAAAACTCAATCAGATTTGAATATTTTCTGATTAAGTCCGAGGCTTAATCCACTATGGATGAAAGAAATTGAAACCTCAGCCAAAGTAAGAGCTAGGTCGATGCAGTTAATTGTAGCCAATGGCAGGATCTTTCAGTGAGTGACAAAGCAGCACTGGCAACTCTTTGTTCTTGGTAGGGTGAACAGTTGATGATTTTGAGTCTTTGTTCCTTTGTTTGTTAGATGTCTGAGAGGGTCAGAGTCTGCCCTAAGAGCACTCTCATGCAGTACTCTGTCCTCTCAGTCATCCTGCTGAGCCTGCATGTGAGTTTTACTTCATTAATAAATGGCAGATATGTATCAGTATGCTAATGATTCCTGGCTCTGCATGTCCATCTTTTCTGACCCTTGCCACACAGTGGCATCAGTGATATGGTGTCTGCACAGATTTGATGCCTGCCCCATGAGCAGTAACTGGCTAAGCCCTCCACTAGATAAAACAAGAGGGAAATGTTCTGCCAGTTGATGGGAGAACTGGCAACAGTTGCCCTGTGCTGCTGGTCTGGGGGCACCAGCCTTTTGCATTTAGTGTCTGGTCTTGCACTGCCTGTACGTACAAGGAGGACCTTTCTGTCTGCTGCTGGTGAAAAGGATGCAAGACCTTCTTGCAGTCACATTGGATACATCTGCATGGGATCCAGGGCAATTGCTTTGTCTGCAGTTTGAATAAAACAAAACCTGAGAAGCCAGGGCCTCAAGCTCAAAGCTGTTACATCTCAGCATCTACCAGCCCATAACCATGAATGCACTTGTGTTTTGCCTCAACACACAGTGCAGGTGTTGCCTCATTCACCAAAAGCCTTAGTCGCTTTGGGAACGGGCTGTTATCGTGCTTACAACAAAAACCTGCCACCTAATCCCCTGGGAAATTGAAGCTGATACAGCAGATAGCTGCCTTTGACTCAGAAGTCTTCGTAGAGGTGTTTGACTCTTAGGTTTGTTTGATGATAAAGATGATAAAGGGTAAAGGTTAAGGATTTGCTTTTATCATGTAGTCCCCGCACTGATTTCAGAGCTGTTACTGGAAAACACATGTTCTCTTTGGCCACGACAACAACATAGTATTAACTAAAGATATACAAGTTAGCAGGGAGCAGTTGAGAACCTACCTCCATGGATATTATTTAAAAAATTCTGTTTAAACATGCCCAAGCCCAAATTTGCTACCCTCCTAAATATGGTATGAATTTTAACATTCCTCTTGGCATTTGGGAGGATGCAGTACAAAAAACTGATGTATTAAGCATTTTTATGTAGGGAACTCAGTCAATTAGTTGTGGTTTTGAATTGATTTACTTATCATCAAGGAACTGCATTAAAAAAAATAAATCATGGAAGCAAATATATAACAGAAAATGAGAGGATTTGCACATGAAATGCACATTGATGGGTCAACTGTCTATCACTGGATGATAATGAAAGTCCCCAAGTCATACAACAGCTATTTATAAAATGTGATAAGGTCACTAAGAGAAAAAAGAGTGCAAAACATTAAACATTAGAAACTTATATCTATCTGAAAAGACACAGTGAAAAATATGCCCCAAAATAAACAATTTGCAATTTTGCATAGGTTTCACAATACTGACATTGTCTTATGACTCCTAACTAAATCCAGCAGTACGGTATGCTGAGATATTCAAATGCTGACATTTGTATAAGAGCTGAATGCAAAGCAGTTTTCTGATCTGCAGGAATTTTTGAGATTTCAAAGCTGACGGAGGACAAAGAGAAAAAATTGAAATTCTGTGTGATGTCACAATAATAATTAAAAAATGGTTGCTGCAATCCAAATATTTTTTTTCCTGATGATTTATTTAAACCTTTTTCATGGTGTATTAATAAAAATTGCTCAAGAGAAAAAAAATGAATTTTATGTCACAGAAAACTTTTTCTTTAAAGAATCAGAAAGAGTTATTTTGACAATTTGGAATTTAAATTATCCCAAGACTTACTAAAATCAACCCTTTTCTGTGAATAGTTTCAGTTCTGACATATGGAATTCTGTAATGAAAAGTGTTTTTACTGAAAATGCTTTAATTAGTTTTACCTTTCTTTCTTTTGATGGCTTTCATGGCAGTGTCTGGCTTATGACATTCTAACATAATAAGAATTCCCTTTAGATTCCTAAAGAATTATCTGAATAATTTTCCATATGTTAATTTGGTTTATGATAGATTACAATAAATTTGTCAATTATATTTTTTCCAGTTTCTTCAGACATCTCTGTATTTTTGATCAAGAATACAATTTGACATAATCAATTATGGGATGTGCCTCAGCATTAATGTTAATTGTTAATGGATATTTTTACATTATCTGAACCAATAAATTTATTATAACTGATCAAAGGAGTTTTTTAGCCTACCTCAAACTGTATGACATACCAAGACATTCATGCAGATGTTTCTACTATAAATTCAGACTTTATGAATGCATAATTATTGGAATTGCATGGAGGAAGAATATAAGGTTTCTAAAAAACCTGCACAGAAGAAGTTAAAAATGCAAAATGTAAGAAAGAATTTCAAAGACAGATTTTTGGTTGCACCAGACTCCCAGCATTGGGAGTTTCAGAAGATGGCATATCTTATGTAGGAATAAACAGACTTTTAGAAGTACTGGTTTCTCCAGCTGACAACACTGAGATCTAAAATACTGACACAACTTTTTCAGTGCTGTGCTCAAATATACAGAAGTGAATGCCTGTGTCACATGGGAGACTCGTAACATGAGCAGTGAAACATATCTTCCACAGGCTACCTAGCCATTAATGTTTATGGAATGCAAGCAGAGGAAAAGCTTCTAAATTATCCAGGTTAAAATGGTTCCATATTTTCATGTCAATGCAGTAGTTTTTCTATGCAGAGGTGTGTCACACATAAAAATTCATTAGTAATGCTAGCTAGATGCTAAAGAGTATTACTACCACTGCCTACAACTGTTACTCAGAAAAATGCAAGTCTTGTTGTGGAATAGTGGTTAATATGGAAAGGCTGAAGTCATCTGGAAAAACAGCTTTGTTTGGGGGTGTTAATTTTCTCATATCTTGGAAACCTGTTTCATTTCACAAAAGTACACACAGAAAGTGGCCTGACACATTTTACTCACACTTTTAGACTGCAGAGGGTTGATGTTGAGGAAATTAAATGTTTCTCGCTTCAGTAATATGAATATTCACCTCACAGTTCAATCCTGGTATCAATGACATGGAAACAACACCTTCGGTCTCAGCAGCAAGTATCCCAGATTTGGGCCACAATTACATGGTGTTGTCAGTACCTTCATGCCCAAATCTGTTGACATTAATTACAGGTCTTCCTTCACCATGCTATGTGCAGCTACCCTAGGGTTTCTATGGAACTAGGAGTGTAGAGTTTCTCCCCTCTCGCACCACCTGATAACTAAAGTCTTCCTTTGTACTAGGAGGGGACACTGAAAAAGTTAGAGAAGGAAGCACAGCTGGTAAACTTCCAGTTATTACTATGATATATGATTCTATAAAACTCTCAGGTGTGTAGATGCTGGACATAGAAAACCAAGAAAATGAGATTCCAGCTACAAAGGGTTCAGAGTCCTAAATCACTGTCTCACTGGTGCAAACAGACAGGAGAAATCTCAACTGTAACATGCAAAGTTACATCAATAACCACATTGTCAGTTGATCTTCATGGATGAGTGTGAAGCAAAACACATTACAGGAGGGAGAAAGTCACGAGGAACATGATTTATGCATTTAATTACCTTAGGAACCAGTTAATAAAGGTCTTTCCAATGATGTCTTTCCATTTCAGGTGTTCAGTGCAGACATGTTCACACTTTGTAGGCAATTACTAGATAAGCTCTAGAAGGAAGCAGCAGAAGCACCTTCTGCAAGGGAATAGTGGCTTTCGGTAAAAGCAGAAGTATTAGAGGACACATCAAGTGCAGAAGTCTGCAGCACAAAGTTAAAAGCATGAGCTGATATTTCCCCTGGGACTCTGCACAGAACACTCAGGACTTACCAGGCTCTCCATAACGCTGCATTTCTGTTTGCTCTTCCACCTAAAGGAGTGTTTCTGTTGGATTTGTCTGGATTTTGAGAATCAGACAATATGAATCACAATTCTGGGAAGGCCTAAAGAGATTTGATTGCACAATGCTAGTCAAGGAATTTAAAAGGAAAAACTACTGCAGACATGGACACAGTCTGAAAACGCAGCAGAGGCCTCTGAAAATGGAGACATTTTTCTGCCAGAACAATTATGGTGTAATCAAAGTTTCATTATAAATGAAACTGCAATTCCCACATTGCACATATGAAACAATTAGTGACTTTAATTTGCTTTGCTATAAATGGAGGTTTGCAATAGCTGAGTTTCCTGTGAAGATAGAGTCAGGTAATTCAGTCATAATGGTACCTGATTTTTTTTCAAATTGCCTGTACCTAAATATTTTCTGATGCAAGCTTCTTTGGTCTTTAAGCTGCCAAAAGCATTGTCATCTAGATAGCCAATTTACCTCACTGAGAAATGGTCATGTGGACCCCACTGCTACTCAGCCCAGGTCTTCCGAGCAGATAAAGACTGGCTGAAAGACCTTGAGATACAGGGCAAAAAACAGCCAGCATTGCCACTCATTTTGCCCTTTTGCAGGGCTAACTGATGATTTGGACTAGCAGAGTGTGTGTGTCAGTGTTGCTTACACTGTGCCTTGGAGAAGTACCACTTGGAAACACTCCTACACAGACAGCTCATACCTTGGGTCTGACTGCAACGGGAGTCAGCGAAGATACGAGTTTGGGAGAGAAGCAACTGGGTAGATCTTGGCTCTGTCTCCCATACACGGCAGCCACTGTAACTGACCCGCATGTGGGCTGTTGCAATTTTTAGATGTTATGAGTTAATGTTAATAGGCTATTACCCCATGTCCCCCTCCCCAGCCATCTGAAGGAGCAAATGAGTAATTGTGACTCATCTGATCCCTCTGAGGGATCAGGTTTCTTGGGAATATTTCTAAGTTGGTGCTGGTCCCATCGGAGTCTTTTCCTCACCTCTGTGCCAAACAGTCTTAAGCAAGCCCGTTTTAGGTGGACTACATGATATCGACTTTGTACTTTTTGGAAATTTGTCTCGGCTTTGTACAGCAGAGGCAGAGTGAAACAAAGGAAATTTGGGGCCCCAAATTAAATGCAGTTATTCACTTGACTGTAGTAGCTGGGGAATATAACAGGAAAACTTCTATTCTAGTTTAATTGTTTTTTGTTTGTTTGTTTTTTAAATAAACGGGAAATTTTGCTACACTACAGGGAATGTGGAGGCACTGACCTAGAATTCACAATGAAGAGGAATCAAGAGGGAGATGTCAAAAGGTACTCCCCAGTGGCCAGCTGAGTAGGGAGAAGGGACAGCAGAAGCTGAGTGCACTAGTCGCTGAGTTTTATTAGGGTGGTAAATGCTGTTCGTGCCGAATGGCTCTGTGGTACGAGTGAAAAAGGTGACTAGGGCAGAAACACCACCCTGGGAAGCGAGCAGATGAGAACACTAGATGATCTGCAGACAAAAATGTCCCCTGAAAAGTGAAGGGCAATGAGAGCTCAGACCTAGCTACTGTAACAATCAGTGGATTTTTTTGGCCTAGAGGGATGGTTGCAATAATTCGTTTCTCAACCTGCTAGACAGAGAGAGCAGATTTCCACAGCATGAGTACTCAAGCATGCATGCTGAGCCCGCTGAGGAAAATGAACAGCATCTCCAGGTTGGACTTGTTTATACATTCCCATAAAACTGTCCTTGACAGCACTGGCAAATGTCCTAGATAAGTGCATGTCCTAGCTGTGATTTTTTTGTTTGTTTTTGGACAAAATACACACATTTAAATAAACCTGTAGTAGAAAGCTTAGACTACCAAATCCATGCAAAATGTCAGTGTCCTCCACAGAGCTTGCTTATTTTAAACATCATCTAAAAACACTAATGCCTCCGTGCTCAAGGTGTCATTGGTGGGAATGAAGACCAAGTCCTCTTTCAGTAGTTAGGTATTATTAATGATTTCAGTCCTATCTTCTCAAATAAAGAGGGCAGCTGCTAAACCTCCACCCACCTCCCCTCCCCACCCAACACATCACAGACCTCGTTTAAATCTCTCACAACTTGGACTTAATTACCGTTTGCTTGGGAACTGAATGGTTCACATAGACAGACCATCGACAAAACCCCACCACAGGAAACGTCAGGACATGGCCCTATCCCTGAGTATAGCAGCAGAAATAAGTGTGATTTAAACAGTGAAATGCACTCATGGTAAGACCTTTATTTTAATTATAATTTTTTTTCTCATCTTAAAGGGCCTTTACATTCCT
Source organism: Anser brachyrhynchus (assembly GCF_964034855.1). Lineage (NCBI taxonomy): Eukaryota > Metazoa > Chordata > Aves > Anseriformes > Anatidae > Anser > Anser brachyrhynchus. Next base: position 65,515,998 of record NC_137696.1, read on the forward strand.
GCATGCCTCCTTCTACCTGGTGAGCTCTGCTTGTTCATCCGTGGCTGCACACTGAGCAGCGTTTCCTTAGGAGCCAGGAAAATCCCAGCGACCCTGGCTGGTGTCACACAGATGCTGTGCACCAGGCTGCGAGCTGTGGATGAATGGGAGGGAGCCGCAGGGGGAGCGGCACCGAGAGCTCATTCAGCCCCAGAGCTGACTCCGGCAGACTGTGCTCTGAAGGAGCTGCTGTGGCTGCAGGGAGGCTTTCCTTTGTGAATGGATTCAAGGAATGCAAAAGAAGCCAGGGAAAATTATTGACTTGATAAGGTTTCCATGAAATTCAATTTTTTCCCCTAATGCTTTTTGTTCCCCTATCTTGAGAAACCTTACAGATCAATTAAGATACAATCAGGGAATCTAATTAAGTGCCTGTGGTAATAACGATGACCTTCCTCTTTGCTGGCTTTTTTTTTTTCTTTTTTAGATTGGACTTTTCTGGGGAAAAAAAAAAAAAAAGAGTCCTGGCATAAACAAAGCATCTCTGTCTATTCCAGTGAAATTTTGCTTGCTTTAGAACCAGATCTCCTCTTTCTCTCTCTTATGTGAAAGCTAGTTTTATTTTATTTCATGGTTTCATGTATCATTTTGTTTTCATCTCTCCTCTAAGTAATACTCAAGGAAATGAGATGCCTGAAATAATCAAACAGCAAAAGTCAAGTATGCAAAAATTAAAAACTATCTACCCGCATAGGCTATTTAGCTAAACTGACTGATCATGGTCACAGAAATTTTCACAGTTTGAATTCTGCTCAGGTCAGCAGCAGGCAAAACTCATTATTTTCTGGAGATTGTTTAGCGGCCTATAGGATATAGATGGATATTTTCTTCCTGTGGAATAGGTTTTATATCTCCAACTCTCTGTAGGCTAAAAATGGGAACTACATGTGGCCGCATAGATGGGGATTTCAGCTCACCTATGAAATATGGAACAATTGCTTCCAGGCCTGGAATACTTTCAAACTATCAGACCTTCAGATTGCTTCTGATATTGTGTATAAACAAAAACTGTTGTAAGCCATTTTTAAGAAGCTTGAACTGCTGGAGAGCTGTTAGATTTCCTTTTCAATTCTGCCAGCACAGATTGCAAAGGATCAGCATAGTCAATCAGTTCAGACGAAGGGCTGGAGCTCTCTGACGGTGGCTAGCCCACTGCTCCAGCCATGCCATATTTCTGAGCAGCACTCTTCAGAAGGCTCTTCTTTGTTCAACTCTCACAGCTGAGGAAATTCCCCTATCCTCTTCCTTCCCTCTTCCTACAATACCATGGATGTTATTTTGCATTAGGAAAGTACGATAACTTTCTTAGGGTCCCACCATGGTTTAGTTTTCCCCTAAATAAAACCAAATTTGAATATCACAAACCTTTGACAGCACTGAGAAGAGCCCCAGAAATACCTCAAAAGAAGAGGACAGGGCTGAAACACCCAGAGTGAACACACTGCTAGTTTTGAGAAAACTTCCAAAGTGCTAAACACACTTTTATTTCTTCACAACAGTTTTATTTACACTAATATTTTATTGCTAGACATTATACCACCAGCTCTAGTTTCTGGTATGTGAACATGGTGATTGCACGTTGGGGCTGTTAGTGCATCTCTGACTTCCCCATTCCTCCCAGTGACCTGGAGAGCAAGGAGCAAACACAGATGAAGAAAATCTGCCCAACGAGGAGCACTTTGCAACGCATATGATCAGGAGTGGCAGTGGAGAACAGGGGCAAACACAAATAGGATTTTGGGGATGAGTGCTGTGTGTTGGTGATAAAGAACAAATGAGAAGTGGTGTAAGAGGGGTGCCCACACCATGAGGTTTCAAGGTAGATGTGGACAAGGCTGGCAGCTAAAGGAGCAACTAAGCCCTAAGGCAGAGCTGAGATGAAAGCCATGCGCAGACTCAACTAGTCTCATTTCTGGAGGTAGGTCAAAGGGTCAAATGTTCATTTTCTCTGTTCATTTTTCATACACTCTGAGCTGTTCCAATGGTACACCAGGAAATAAGCTGTGTCATTCACTGTTGGATACCCACATCAAATATCAGGTCTGCAGTTGCTGGAAGCTACCCACTTTTCCCTGCCTGAAAAGGATGAGAGGGTAGGAAAGAAGCACTCACTAACTCTGAGAGTCTGTGTAAGAACCTGTAGCTGACAGGATACTAGAAATGATCTGCAACACAGGTTTTTGGGCCATGCCAGAGATGCAGGCAACGTTGAAAGTATGGCAAAGAGAACCTTACCAAGGGCTGTGATACTAAAAGCCTGAGACTTCACATTCAACGTTCTTTTTAGGCAGGGCTGTTATGCCTGTAGCTGATCAGACTTATCAATATGATATACTTGTTCCCTGATATACCCTGGTCTGTTTTACCACCAGTTACCTGTTACATTGCACTTAAGTGTTTAAAGGCAAAGGGAATTATTAGGATGTTGTGTTTGTAAAAGGCCCAGCAGTATGATAGTTCTGGTCCATGCCTAGGCTCTTCCACATACTATGTAACTCTGAGTTTATAGCACTCCTTCAGGAAGATCTGCAATGAAAAAACTTACCTGGTCTCCTATGGGGATGCCTCATTGGGATTTACGTATTACTGTGTGCTTTTCAACTCTCCAAAATTTTGCTACTAGAAAAATTCTGCATTACTTTCTTGACTGCCCTAATAAAAAACTTATTTTATCATTGGGTGAGTATATGACAGTTTAATGGAAACTGCTAAAGGCTGTTAAAGCATGAAGTACCTGTAGGACTTGTTTAAAGTGCCTGCTACATCTGGCAGGCCACCAAGTTGATGAAAGCCTTTGGTCTTTCATGACAGTCACAATAAAGCGCTGCTGAGGGGGTTGGCTTGGCTCAAGTTCTGATTTTCCTACTCAATTTTTATGCCTTTTGATTGCAGTTAAATGCAGTGAACATGGAGTTTTATGCTTATATCAGGTTTAATTATGAATCCATGCTTTTGGCACCATAATGTAGTGTAACACTTTTCCTTAGGAAAATCTCTCTGGCTTTAAATCTTTGTCTACTGGCAGAAAAACAAACGTGTGGGGTACCTTTTCTGCTGCTTTTTAAGACTTTTGCCCACGTGTGCTAAATAAACGCTCTGCAGCTATCAAGTCGCACTTCTGTTTTCTGTGATTAAAAAAAAAAATAGTTGGTAAATAAAATCCCTTGAGGTCATGGAGCCAAAAGGATTTCAGCTAAGAAGAAATCCTATCAAAATATGCATATTCTTGAGAGGCCAGGAGGGCTTTGCACGATACAACTGTAGTGTCCTAGCACATTCCCCAGACATCAATGTACCTGCCTCAAAAAACATATCCTGCAGTACTTTAAAACTATCAGGCTAGCTTGAAAGCAGATGGGGTTTTGTTTGTTTGTTTGTCGTGGCCTTTTTTTTTTTTTTTTTTTTAAGTCTAATGGAAATATGCTTAAATTAAGTACTTAGTTTAGCTCGTCCAGCTGATAATAGGCCAACATCCAAACAAAATAAATAGCGAAGAGGATCTGGAGGCCAAGTCTCTGACACCAGGAGCCATGAGATATATTCACGCAGGCAATCACCACCACCATCAGCACTGGAAAGAGGAAGGAGAAGAAGATTTCAGCTTGTAGTCTGGAAATCTTATAGAAAAGGTAGAAGCATCACAAATGCTTTTGTTAAAGAGAATATCGTGCTGAGCCCTCAGGAGAAATATCTGAGGCTGAGAGTCAGATCAAAGCTGTGGCGGGATACATCAAAGATCTCAAAAATAAATGTAAGTGCACAGCAAGCTGGCCGGTTAGCCCAAGTGAAAGACATTTCTGAACAATAGTTTCCTTGCATATCAGATGAGCGGACAAAGCACATGGTGCTCAGAATAGAGTACTGGGAGATACCACTGGTAAAAACTCACCATTATCTACTTCTCTATCTATAAGCACCAGAATATAGGCCTGACAGCTCTAAAGTGCAGGAAAGGATTAATGAGAGATTTTTTCCCAAATTGCTAGTGACTGGATGTAGGGGATGCTCAGTGCAGGGAGCTCTCACTGAGACGTGTTGAGAATTCCAGATTTTCTAAAAAACCCTCCAACACGCCTCTGGCTGGGCAGTCTGAATTGCTGGGCAGTTTTCAGAGGCTGGGCTGAATTGCTGCTTGGTGAAATCCATTAGCTGCAGGCAGAGGGGCAGAGTGGAAAATTCCCTCTCTCCTTGCTCCAGTGACTATTTTATTAGTTATCCAAAGTGGAACAATTCTGATGAGATATTGGATCTTCAGCCCACTGCTCCGGACAGTCCTTTAAGGATGCCAAAATGCAAAATTATGTCTTTTGTGTGACTTGGACCTCGAACTCACAACTCCCAAGGGAGTACTCTGAATTGTGATCTGTGGTGGGGTTGTACATTCCCCCTGCAGTCTTGAACAGAATTTTCATCCTGGTCCCAAGGAGTATTTCTGTATTAAATTGCCACTGTAACAGCTGCAAGTGCCGCAATGGAAGGGGAAGGGAAGGAAAGGGAAGGGAAAGGAGAAAGGGAAGGGAAGGGATTTTTGAATGGATAGCATAGCTTGCAAACACTGTGACAGGGGGTCTCAGTTAGGTACCCAGGACAAAAATAGTGGGATATTCTATGGAATAGCCAGAGCAGTAGGTGTAAGTTCATAGTTTCACCTGTAAATGCAATAAGGAGAAATATACTGGGGTTAACATGGAGAGCTTACATGCTCTTATTTTTCAAGGATCTTCCCAAAAAAGGGATGAAAAGGGCAGGGAAAAATGACAGAATGTATTCAAGGGATAGTGAAAACAGATTCTGCTGAAAAATGTGAAATGCTCAGTCCATTTACCTTACTATAGAGGTGCTTGAGAAGTAACCAATTTACAGTAGACCAGTATCTTCAAATGAGGGGAACTTCTCTGTACTACAGGGCTGACAGATCTCAGAGAGAAAGGCTGGAGAGGAAGCTATGGCTAGAACTAGAAAGCCAGACTAATATTAGAAATAAGGTCCTTTCTTGAAACAGAGGTTTATTAACCTGGAACAGAAGACAAAAGAAAGTGATGAAGTCTCTATTTTATTTTTCAGACCTTGTTGGAAAATATAGCATAATTAAATGATATTTTACAGTTTAGTTAAACACATGTGATTGGAATCACTGGGGTTGATGAAATGTACCTCAATTAAATTTAATAAATGGGAGGTTCGACAAGGTGTCCTTTCAAGATCCTTTTCAGCCCTATTTTTGTGTAATGAAATAGTCTTTCTAGTTTTAAAATCTAAATATCTCTGTTTCTAGGGCAGAAAAAAAAAAAGGAGAAATATCTGAACAAATTTGTCTGTGACTGCTTTCTTTACATTTATCTGCATCAGATGTGGTAATTGTACTTTATGGGAACCACCAGTTTCCCTTAAGCTCATTGAACTTCACAATGAAGCTCCAGAGCTTCCCCATCTACAACATGTCCTGTCACATAACCCAGCATTACACTGATCATTGGATGGGCTTTTTTCCAAAGTACCACAGTCTAAATCATTGCAAGGAAAGCAACGTAAAATATATATATATATATATATATATATATATATATGATTAACCCATGTCTCTTTTCTTTTCACTCAAAGACTGTCCACATATACCGCATATAAAACAAGAGCCTATTGCTGTCACTCTCCCAAGGGGAGCATATTGCCTTTCAGCACTTCTTTCCCCGAGCCTTTCTCCTATCCTTTGTATGGTTATTTGTGCTCAGCTGTGAGCCCGTGCATCTCTCCCTCCCTCTCTCTCTCTCCCTCCCTGCTGTTGCCGAACTGCAGCTCCCACTGGAATTTGCACAATCAAACCCAGCTCTCATCTCAAGCGGCAGTGAATCACATCACCTGGAGAAGAGGAATAGCGAACTGAGCCCAGTAGCCTCGCTGCCTATGAAGCGTGAGGTACCAGTAGCACCCGACAGACGGAAGGACCTGGGTTTGTGTGAGACCCATTTAGCCTGAGATCTGCTGCCTGTTATTTGAAAGCTGTCACAGGCTTTTATAGGAGTGTGTGCATTTAGGGGACGTTTTTAAGGAGCTGGTAGCCTGCTGCAACCGAGAGCTGGGAAAGGCTGCTGCTCGCTGCTGCTGCTGCAGTAGCTGGTGCAGCAGGATGAATGTGTAAAGGACAGCTGCCCGAGCTGTGCCGGTGAGGCTCCCGTCTTGCTCTGTCATTAACTGAAGGGATACAGAAGAAAGCAGATGCACTAAGCAAGTGCCACACTGGATCTATCACTGTGTACCCTTCACTGTGGAAAATGGTCAACAAAGACATGAATGGATTTCCAGTCAAGAAGTGCTCAGCCTTTCAGTTTTTTAAAAAGAGGGTAAGATTTCCCTTTAATTATTTCTTTCTTTACACTTTCTTTTGTTGTAGTTGTTATTTCTGTTAATGTAAAAGTCATTGACAGGGGAAGGTGTTTTAATACCAGTCTCCTAGTGCACGGAGCCCGTCACGCTGGCAGCTCGACCAAACACCAAGGGCAATAACCATGGGCAAAGCGGAGCTAGGGAGAGGGACGGGGGGACCGAAAGGCATTACGTAAGCACTCTTTGCTGAGGAATGTATATCTCAATCAGGGCTGACCACAGGGCTTGACGCCATACAAGCAGCTATTCAGACTGGGATAATACGGTCCAAATCAGAGTGCGGGTTTGTTGCAGCTTGTCTCGCTCTCTGACTCCCTCCTCCACCGGCACCTAGGGGTATGACTCCCTCCACACCTTTCATTCACTTGCCCGAAGTGCTGCATTACCCACCTCCATTCATCATCTCATGGAGCAGGGAAAAAAAAGAGAGAACAAAGAGGTGTTTGTGAGCTCAGCAAAATATTTCACAGTCTGTAATTTGACTGTAATCACAATTAACATGGGAGAAAAGAATAAGAGGGAGGTACACCTGGATTTGGTTTTCTTTTATATTCTTTAGCTTAAGGAGATATGTCAGGATTTCAAAAGGTCTGTTACGTATTCTATTTGGCTGCTGGTTCCTTAAAGACCTGTACATGTAATGCTCTACTTCATCACCTTAGTTAAGTCCTTTCTATTTCTTTGACTCTTCTATAGCGACGGTGCTGCACACTCTCCATTTAACTTGAGCAACAAAGTCCTTTCCATGTGGAAGCAGGACAGGTATTCTGAATATGCCTGGGTAGACCCAGAAAGGAGAAGCAACGCATCAGATCTGGGGACTCTTCTATGGAAAGGATTTCCTGAATGATTAAAATGACAACCCTCTCTTTAAACAGACTAGAGTAGGAGCAGATAAGCTGCTCCATTCACTCAGTCACTCACTCATTCATTCATTCATTCATTCCCATTCATTCTCTCTCTTCGTTATGCCAAGATTATGGTCAGTCCATTTAACCCTTCAGGCAAAGAAAGCGATGCCTGCACCAGCTACTGATTTAAAAGCCAGGGTCAAACCCTTCTGGGCACCAAGATACCCGATTTAAGGGCAGAGTAGAAAATGCTAACAGAGTTACTTGAAGAAAAGAAGAGTAGTCTTTGCTGACATTTTTTGTTGTTTCTAAGGTTGTCTGATTAAGCCTCATAGAGATAATCCAGACACCATGCACACTCAGCCCATAAAAATGGTTCTCGTCCCAGGCAACTTCTCATTTAAGTATATTACTTTTGGCACATGTATGTTTGATACTCAGGTCACCAGAAAGGACTATCTGGTTTTCAAAACTGCTGAGAGACTTAAAGATAAATGTATTATTAAAGAGGAAATAAAATAGCTTGCAGTTCCTGTAAGAGGTTAATTATTGGCAGTTGTCTTCTGCCTCTGTTTAGAGCTAAAACAAGTTATCACTGGAAGCCTCTACAACATTTTGTTCTAGAAGCAGGGAAAATAGTTTTTGGATGTTGGTGGGTTGCTGGTTGTTTTTGTTTTTCAAAGCTATACTGCTGATCAGTGAATTTCTCATTGGAAAAGATTGTTGGCTGTAGTCCTATCTAAAGAAGCTAGCATAGTGGAACAGTCCCAGACAGTGGGTCTGGAGAAAATAGCCATTTTTCTTTTCTCAATGCTTATGTTTTATCAGATGTTACCTTCTTGCTATTATAATGAAGATGGATGCAATCAGTAAAACCAATTTACAGACACAACTGAAGGAAATTCCCTCCGTATACATTTCTGTCAATCAATATGCATATTCTTTAACATTTCTTTTATCCCAATAGATATCCTTATCTTCCTTCCAGAAAATCCTCTGCATTCAAGTATTAATTACATTGTTCTTATTGTGCTTGAAATGTATACAAACAAGAAGAGCTACATGTTTGTAATGTGTTATTGACTTCCAGTAATGTATACCATGTTTGTTGGCCAAGTAACATGCTGGTTTTAATTACTGGGAGGATGGAGCAAGATGGTTAAAGACAGTTGACTTTGTTCAGTACCAATGATCCAGACACTCTGTTTGAAGAACCACCAAAATCCTGTGCCTGCAGAAGCACAGCTGTTAGGTTTCTTGATTTGGATCTAGTGTGTGAGGTTATTTGTTTGACAGTTGCATCACCACAGCACCAGCAGCCCATAACCAACACCAGCAAGTAGGGTGCATCCTATATTTACAGTGAGAGGCAGGTCTTGCCCTGCAGAGCTCAGCAGACCTCACTGAAGGGGTCGGGTATTCCTGTCCACGCTGTACTTACTGATGACTGAAAGCCAGAGAAGCAGTTTTGTTGCGTGGATGCTGGATAGGCTTCCCCTGGATCACCAGCAGCGTCTTTAATGAAACAAGGGGTGGGACCCTGACACCTCCAGTTTAAAGTCACCATGTCTTTCTCCTGGAAAAGCGCACATTGCTAGCACAGATGCTTTCAAGTCTAATTCTAAAAAGCCTGTATCAATCTACATTAGAACACACAAACCGCAGGAAATCTTCCTATTTTTTCAGGTTGATTAGAATTTTTTTGGAAGGAAGCACTAGATGTATCTTCATTTTTTTCATTTTCCATTGAGTCTATTGTTGTTATTAAATTGCAAATCTCTGTGTTGCTCTGGCCAAGAGTGCGGAAAGGACTGTCAAAGTTCTGTGGATTTAGGCTAGGCTGAAATTGCATTCAAACATTGACTTAAAGTTGAAGACCAGATTTTTTTTAAGCCTGGCTTATTTTCTTCTGATGACAAAGCGCTGACCCTCTGGGATGCTGCCTGCCGTGTCAGATGATTCAGAGTACAGGCTAATCATGTCCGGAGGTTGGAGAACAGGAAGGAAGGGCTGAAATTAGCAGGCAGCACACAGATAAAATAAAAGGAAAAATAGAAACTATTGCTTTTGCAGAATACTTTGTAGCACTCAATGCTGGAAGGGTTGGAGCAAGTAGCGACCCCATCCACTTAAAATCTATCCTGTTTGGAAGAAAATCAAATGATTTGCAAAGCTTGGTTCCAAGAGGTGTAACAACTTAATGTGACTAAGATCAAGATGACATTTTAATAATTAAAAATAGTTTTTTAATTAATGATGACACAGAAGTCTTAAAAGAGAAGGAGAGAGAAGAAGATGGGGCAATCATGGGCACAAGGAGAGAATCTGAAGTTACTCCAAAGAAGATAATTTCTAAAAGCCATTGTTCACATGATCTTGGGTCATGGCATAAAAGGATCTCCATCTGACAAGGCTGGGAGACATTATTATAAGACATTATCATCTAATATAAGATATTATCATCTAATAGCATGTAATTACCTTCATTGTCAGGACTCCTGTTTTGCTGCCGTCCCTTGCCCCGTCTGCTAATGTTGCATACTGGATACCAATATAAATTGTCCACCGACTTGGTTTAGTAATAAATGGCTGGGGAATCTCTCCTTTTCATATGATAGCACTATTTTGACTTTCCCAGAGTTCAATTAAAAGGTTTTGTTAATTGGCAGAAATCATGTCCCTAAATTGTGAGGGGCTCAGAGGTCTCACCCTCCAGAACCATGCAGATTTAAAAATAGAATTGGACTGTACTGATTTTAAGATCAAAGAATGAGGCAAACTTGCAGTTACGCTATTGCCAGTCAGCCAACAGGATATCCCAGGGCAGAGGGACCTTTCAGTGGCACCTACTGCCATCGTTGCCAGATGGTTTTCAGAAGCAGGGGTTTGTGGTATTTGCACTGCCTTCTTCTGCTGTGTTTTCCTCCCTTATAAAGACTTTTGGATAACATTATTCAATATATAACCTCCCTCATCTTGCAATAACATACCGTTTCACATAACACAACAAAATGGTTAAACCAGGATGAATGATGAACTGCCTGTGCCACTTAAATACTGGCTGATGATATGGTAACCTCAGTGAGCCTGGAAATTCATTATCCTCTTAGGCCTGGACCAAGAGCAAATACAAATTTATTCAGAATGTGACGAAGATAAATGACTGATAAATGGGAAATGAAATAACTGTCTTCCATAAAAGGACAAAAAAAAAAAAGGCAGAAAAAAATACTAGGGCATGTCTTACAGAAGAATTTTATTGCATGGATTAAGGATTTGCTAGTCTGAAACCTGATAAGGGAAAGAATATCCATAATCCTTTTTCACTGAGAAAATTTGCATTAATTAGCAATTTAGGTCAAGCTAAAGTGAGCTCACAAAGAAGGAAGAGAAAATCCCTATCTTTGTTTCTATGCAGTTTTTTCCAAATATACAGTTTGGGTAAACCATGCCCTTCTCCTTTCTAGGTGGATATTTTATGTCACTGCACACCAGCAGCTTTCTCCATATACAAGCTGAAGAGGCTAACTTATAAACATCATCCTGCATGAAGATGACAGCTCAGCCTGCATTAAAGCTCAAGGCAATGAGCTGCCAAGGGGACTGCAAAATTACCTGAAAACCCTTTTTAGGATTACAGTAACTTAGTGATAAAGAAAGCCCCTGAAATCAGTATTTTCAGCTGACCTCCTACAGATTATGTTCTTCCTGGTAGATTGTGCTGGAGGGGCTGCTCTCTGCTCTGCCACTTTTATGGGTCTAGAAATTCATTCCAGGGCTAGAGTTATATTTTTTTAGGGTAATTGGGAGCTTACCTAGAAGAAAATAAATGAGATCTGAAGCTGACTGTACCTTAGGAAAATGCCAGCTTTATATGGGATGACTGCTGCTTTTATTAGCTGCTTGGGCCAACGTCATAAAAGTACGCATGTTTTAAAGTTGATTTCCAAAGACAAGGATCCTGGCTGAGGGCAAGCGAGACAGAGTTGTGCTGCAGTACAGGCTTCTTTCCCATCCCAGCTCTTTTGTGTGAAGAGGTGCTGAGCATCCATGGCTCTGCTTGGCATCAGCCAAAGCTGCAGGCACTTAGAAGTGCCATTGCCAGTCTGTAACCTGAGGGTTAAAAGTCCCTCTTTGAAAAGTTAGAAATCCTCCTCTCATTTTTGGTCTAATTTTACATATGACCAATTTATCCCAACTTTCTCTTGTACCAACATAAAGTAACAAATTGCTCTTCCTCTTCCCTCATATGTACAACCACTGGTGTATTTATAGAGAGCAGACATCTCTTCATTCAGCTGTATTTGGATAGGTTTCTCTTTGACTCTTCTTTTAGGGTAGACTTTCTGCTCCCCAGTAGACAAAGGAAGCTGACACATTTGCCGCCTGTAGATTTCTTTCAGTATATCAAAGCATCTATATAGTCCTCTTTTGCTGTTATTTCTCACAAAGTTCTCTTCACATTTCTAACCTCCATCTCATTCCTGTCCACCTGCTCTGGTCCTCTTCTGCTGAGCAGGCCTCCTTTTTTGTCTTTGGCAAATTTTATAGGCACAAGCCTAGGTTTTGTATCAAACCCAACTCCAGTACTAACCTTCCTGTTTTTAATACACTTTCTTAGTTTCTTTCTCTCATACTTATTTTCATAAGAGTACTCTTATTTTCCATTTTAACTAATTAACTCTCATGTGTTATCACTGTCTTACTGAGTTACCAAAGACCATATGGAGTAGATTATCCACATTTCCCTCATCAAAGGAAGACATCAGGCAAGTCTGGCATACTGGTAAATGTATGTTGAGTGTTATCTCAACATATTAAACTCTTAAAGATTTCTTTCACTTCAAATGTGGTAAGTTTTGTTTCTCTACACATAGTCCCATAAGGCTTTTTCTCCTATGCTGTATACATCATTCTCCTCCTGGAAAACACAGACCAAAGGAATTCATCTTGTGATTTCCCTTTTAATCTCAGCTCAAGCTTTCTGAGAAACAGACCTCTTTTTGCCTCTCCCTCTCTCTTTTTTTTTTTTTAATTTCAGAGTCTTAATGGATTTTTCCAGACTCACTCACTGCTATTCACTGCTATCCTACCATTTTCAGTCTTATTATACACCATTACTAGTGAAATAGCAGTGGGGGTGAGGTTCCTCTCAGAGCCTGCTCTGGCTTATTCTTTCAAGTTCAGATTAGAATTGCTTGAACCTGAATAGCTCTTTGGTCTCTCTTCGTTACGTGCCTTCAGAGTTGAGTATGGCTTCTGTTCAGGGATGGGACACCCATGAGATCTCCGACTCTTCTGCCAAGTGCATATTAACACTGTTTTTAAAGGCCACAGAGGCTGGAGTTAAATTCTTAAAGCAATCCTACTCCAAACACAATGATGTCACTGCTATCATAACTCAGCTCAGCAGCCTTGATATCATTTAACCTCAGTCTGAACATCCAGATTGTCTGAAAAACATCGTGATGCAAGAAACTGCCAGCAAGAAGGGCAGTGCAAAAGAATCTGGACACCCTTGGCTGTCTGGAAAGAGGTGATGCAAACTGAGCTACTGAGAGAGCCAACGGCTGTGTCTGCTGAACAATCAATGTGGTTTCTCTGTCAAATGGGGAGAATGATAAATATGATCTGCAGAAGCTGGGAAGGAATAAGAATTTGGAGCACCTTGTTGTATATGTTTCCCTACCTACTAATTAAAGACATGGTTTTGATGAAGGTTACAAGCCTGGGAGAAGTCAACAGTTGTGCTCATGGAGAAAGGAATCAGAGAATTGAAAACAAGGGGAAAGCTCATATCCTTTTAACAAATTGGCTAATGCAGGGAAGGGGAAAATAGAAGAACAACAGTCTCTGCAGAAAAACATGTAAATGGATATGCTAAAACAACAGAAAAGCAAGCAAGACCTAAATGCACGAAAGAAGCTTGCAAAATCAAATCAATAAGACAGCTTTTTGTTTTGTTTTGTTTTGTTTTAAATAGCATGCTATCAGGAAATAATTGTTAGTGGATTTTATTTACAACAGTTGTTTTTACAGCAAGACAGCTAACTATGGAGAGTAAGGAAACAATGAATAACTCCAAGATCAATAAATTTTAATGTTTATTGAAGACACAGCACCGACAGGTTTCCAAATCAACTTACAAGCAATTAACCAAGTCTCAAAATATCCTGATGAGACAGCAAAATCATTCCCATTTCACAGATAAGTGAACAACAGGAAATAGGTATCCACATCAATTAGACAAGTTATTATAGAAGACAGAAATTATTCGTGTTTCCTGATCCTTACTGTAACTTTTCCTCACTAGGAAAAAAAAAAGAAAAAAGACACATTTTCCTGAAACAGCAGCAGCAAACATCTGCTAGTATATGTTTTGGCTGGAAGATGTTCAGGAGCTCTAAGCCGCTTAATAACACAAGCACCAAAATTATATATTTATTTCAAATTCTAAGAAGGCACATGTGGCATTCCTCATGCTGCAGTGGCAACAAAGGTGCTATATCCTATGTTAAACTTGGAAAGCTATTATTTCCAGTCCACTCAGATCATTAAGTCCACTCAGATCATTAAAGCAGGACAAATAGAGAACCTGCCTGCCCAACAAAGTCAAGCATGCCGAGGGGCACCTTCGTATTATGAGTCTTTCAGCATGGCCAAAGCCTGTTCCTGCACTGTGATGCATCAGGAAGTGGCTGAAGAGGTGACAGCCTAAGAGAGGAACGTGCTGTGCTCCGTAACCTGGTGCTTATTTCACTGCTCTTGTGTCTCCCATGGGCAACCCCCCAGTATGCAAACATCGGCATAGCATCAGAAGCACAGAAGCATGATGAGCTGTGCACGGGGGTGGGGGCTGCCTCTTTTTCACTGTAGACTGGGACTTCTTCAAGTGGCATTTTTAAGGCACTACCTTGTACCAATACCGGCTACTAAAGGAGTACTCGAGACAACACTTTTCACTGAAACTCTGAATCTGGTCTATTGTTTGATGCTGAGAGGTCACCTCAGTTATCCTAGCAGGCATCCTTGGGTCACCTGACTAGAGTGCAAGCTCTTTGGGGTAGAGAAAAAGAGACTGAGTTTCTACATAGCTTAAAGCAGTCAGGTTCAAGTCTCACTTGAGGCTTCATGAACACAGATAATACAGAGAAAATCACAGACTATTGTTGCTATCAAAATGATTTTTTAGATGACTGATTGGGAGAGAGTTGTTTTTTTGGCAACTACAGATGTGGAAGATATATTTTATTTTACTTCCTATTCTGTTTTTATTAGATGTTTGCTAGTTTATCTTGCTTCCATCAGTTCCTACAAAGTATGTTTTTTACCAGGGCAGTGAAAGGTCTTGAGGAGTGTAGCAAAAAGAAGTAAAAAAGATTATTAGTCCAAATGCTTGAACTGCAGGCCAGCAATAAAACTTGTAGATGCATTGCAAAAATAACTTTCCCAAGAATATGCCACAAAACTGGCTTGAAATTCTGCTTTCCATTTCAAGTAATTACAAATTAATGAAAAAAAAATACATAGTTCTTTCAGTATCTTTTGTTTTACTAAAGGATTCTTGCATTTGTCTAATGAAAGACTGCTAAACTTTAATGTGCTTAACTGTAAGTAAGTTGTAATTTGATTAATGATAATTTATTTCTTGCTTTAAAATAAATGACATTTTGAAAAACATTGTCATCATCTGACACACGCTGATTCATGCAAAATTTTGGACCCCTCATTGCTAAAAGTTTGGCTTACAGGGGTTCTCCTTAGAATCACAGAATTGTTTGGGTTGGAAGGGACCTTAAAGCTCACGTACTTCCAACCCCCCTGCCATGGGCAGGGACACCCCCCACTAGATCAGGTTGTCCAAAGCCCCATCCAATCCACTGTAGAGGGCCACAAACATGTCAGGCATGATCTGCCCTTAGTGAAGCCATGTTGGCTGTCACCAATCACCTTGTTTTCCATGTGCCTTAGCATAGATACCAGGAGGATCTTCTCCTTGGTGTTGTCAGGCACAGAAGTGAGACTGTCTGGCCTGTAGTCCTTCCCTTTGTCACTTTTTTAAAATGGGGGTTATGTTTTCCCTCTTCCAGCAGGATCTTCACCAGACTGCCACGACTTCTCAAGTACAATGGATAGTGGCTCAGCAACTGCATCTGCAAGTTCCCTCAGGACCCGTGGATGTATTTCATTGGGTCCCATGGACTTGTGTACCTTTAGGTTCCTTAGATGATCTTGAACCTGATCTTCTCCTACAGTGGGCTGTTCATCATTATCCCAGTCCCTGCCTTTGCCTTCTGGGGCTTGAACGATGTGTCTAGAGAACTTGCTGATGAAGGCTGAGGCCAACAAGTCATTGAGTACCTCAACTTTCTCCATATCCCAGGTAAACAGGTCTCCCATTTCCTTCCAGAGATGGCTCACAATTTTCCTAGTCTTCCCATTTCACCAATGTACCTACAGAAGCCTTTCTTGCTGCCCTTGATGTCCCTGGCCAAATGTGATTCTGTCAGGGCTTTGGCTTTCCTAACGTGATCATTGGCTGCTCAGACGATGTCTCTGTATTCCTCCCAGGACTCCTATCCTTGCTTCTACCTTCTGTAGGCCTCCTTTTCTGCTTGAGTTTGGCAGAGAGCTCCTTGTTCATCCATGCAGGCCTCCTGGCATTTTTGCCTGACTTCCTCTTTGTTGGGATGCATTGCTCCTGAGTTTGGAGGAGGTGATGCTTGAATATTAACCAGCGTTCTTGGGCCCCTCTTCCCTCCAGGGTTTACCCCATGGTACTCTACAAAGCAGATCCCTGAATAGGCCTGTCTTCTCTCCTGAAGTCCAGGGTACTGAGTTTGCTGCCCTAAGGATCATGAACTCTACCATTTCATGGTCACTGCAGTCAAGGCTGCCCTTGAGCCTCACATTCTTCACCAGCCCCTTCTTGTTGGTGAGAGAGAGGTCCAGAATAGCACCTCTGGTTGCTATCAGAGGAGACATTGTAACCTCATCTTTTCTGGTTGTAGCATTGAACTAAACCTCTATGCTATGGGAACAAAGTCACTGTGGGAATCCTCTGTGTAAAGCCTTTCTGACTAACTGCTATGCTGTGACGCAAAGAAGAGCTATCAGAAAAGGCATCTAAAGAGAAGATAATGGAAAGTAATGTTGGTGGAGGACAGCCTGTGATATGAAAACCTATAATAAAGTTAGCAATGGCTATGCTGCTGCTGAAGTTATGCATCTGGGAAAATGTCCAGTATTAGGAACTTACAACCTGCAGCTAATGATTACAAACTGTGATTCAGTTCTTGTTTGAACTCTTGTCAAGTTGACTTCTATTGTTTCTCTGTAAGAATCCTTGAAAGTAAAGGTTATGCAGACTATTTTAATAATAAAAGAAAATTTGGTGATAATAATTCAGAGCACAGCACTCAAGATATCATTTCTGTTCCTCAAATAAAGTGACGTATCCATCGTCTACAAGGATTTATAGTCACTCAAATGAGGCCTAATCTCTTATTGGAGGAAGGTGCATGAAATCAACAAAAATGTGTCAGATTCTCATAATCTTTATCTTCTGATCAGATGCTTGGGATTATCATCCTCATACTGTGATCAAAACAAAATACTGAAATGTTTTTCAAACTTAGTTTTTTAACTCACAGACCTTTTTTTCTGTTATATGTTGTAACAAACTTGCTGCCTGCCTATGCAGCCAGGATCTCACCCTATTGTATTGCACCTTAGAAAGAAGCAAGACATATGTATTTACATGCCTAAAATGCACACCTACTATTATCTTGGTCTGAACAGACTTCAGTGAGCAAACTCAACTGTGATACAGAAATAATTATTCCAAAATACCAACTAATCCAGAGCACGTGTGGAGCAGTGGGAGGCAATATTCCCTATTGTGAGAAGTATCTTCAGAAATCTGTTCAGGTATTTCAGCTCATGTTCAACTCCAGTACCCCAAACCAAAGCAATCTTTAGCTAATTAGCGTGGCCTTTGTTTCTTAGGCCAACAAACTGGAGATGTGATGAGAAACATGTACACCGTGACCCCAATTTTGCATCCTCTCTCTATGTTGTCATCTCTTTTGCTCCACGAACACCTTGTCCCTTTCTACAGTGATGTCATTGACTTTATCCTTATTTCTAGCTTGTTTAGCAAATTAGAAATGCAACATTAATTAATAACCAAATCTTTTTATTTAATATTACTGGTCAAGGCTGAGTATGACCTCTCAGAAAATAGATGAACTTAAATGCTGTTCAGTGCTCAGCAACTCTGTGGATTTGCAGTCTAAAGATTCAGCCTGCAGTCAGGGGTATTCATTGGTCACCAAGCTCACATGGATTAATTGGACTCCCTTACATGTTGAGTAAGGCACAGTGTATGTGTAGTTAGGCCGACACTGTACTGCTTTAAAGCCTTGATAACTTCATAGCATTTTCAGAGAATCAAACAGTGCCAGTATTCCCATTGCCTCTCTGAAAACAGGGCATTTGATCCATCCATAGATTACATTTTTGTATTTCCACAGTCACTTCTCTGTCAAGTTCATTATTCCAGTTCTGGTTCATTCTTCCTGGCTCTGCTACAAATGAAACAACCAGGTTACACACACACACACAGATTGAGAGAGCGAGAGAGATTTTGCAGAATATATCTCTGTGTGGTGGAGCAGAAAAGACCCTCCTGCTGCCCTGACACCAGTCTAGACCTGAATGTCTTCTATGCCTGTCATCACTGCAATCAAATTATTGGCTGCGCTGAGGTGGTGAGGTGTATCTCTGGGCACCACCTGCCTAAGTATATATACAGGATTTGTGATACTGGCTCCTCCATACATCCTTGGCCAAGAGTTTTCTAGTCTTTAGAACAACCATGCAATGAAAGTGGAATTTGTGCATGTGTAATTTTTTATAAAAAGGACAGAACTCCATTATTAATCTCTATGCACTGACCTCCAGTACATGACAAAACTGGGAACAGGCCTGCTAGATGTGGTGTAGACCGACCTTTTAGGCCCCATCAAGGCAACTGAGTAGCATCCCCAGTGCTATTCTGAAGTTCCCCAGTTAAAATTTCTTCTGTACTCCCTTCCAAAATATTTCCAGGGAAAAGAAAAAAATCTCACTGGATTTTACAAAGAGATCCAAGATCTGGACCATTGGAGGTCTGTGTTTTTGATAAGGATACTGTGAGATTTGGTTCATGTTGTCAGAAACTTCCATTAGAGCAGAGAGCTCATGTTGAGCTCACTGTTTTCACATATATATCCTCCACCATCCTCTGTGAGAGGAACTAATCTCATTTTAGATTCAAAAGTGTTTTTTTTTTTTTTTTTTTTTATGGCTCTTCTTTTGTTCTGCACTTCTGAGCACAGAACTGCTGAGGGAGCAAAGGTGACTGCTCTAGGACACCTTGCCTGGACTAAATTTATTCTTTCCTTCTCTATTTAAGATTAATTAAGGAATGTTGAAAAGAACTGAGTTACTGAGAGATTGTTCATTCCACCCCCCAATTATTCAGTGTATACTAAACCTGAAAGAGCTGTAATTAGATATGACAAAAGCCTTATGAGTTCTCTTTCTGTAGAGTTCCAAGCATACTGGCAGTCCTCCAAAAGTTAGATAGATAAATAAATCTTTTCCTTTTCACCAGATTTCTCCTGTTCTTTGTACTTCCCCTGTTTTTCCCTGCAAGACCTAACCCACCTGGACCTTCACAGTTTAGTAGCCTGTGGATTGAATAGGCTCATACAGAAATGAAGGGAGAGATTGTTTCTTCTCCATTGCAAGATGATGGAGAATCCAGCCAAGCACTGTGCTTTATGAGGTTCTTGGAGGAACTTCTGTGAGTTTTAGAAAACCTCAGCAGCTACTAGACCCAAACATCTTTGCAGATCTGTGCGTTAATGTGGGATCCGGATATACATGCTGGCTTTCTCTGGTATAGGTATGCCACCTAAAAATTAGTCTCCTGGCCGTAACAGGTTAATTGAAGACAGGTGAGCCAGGCTCCCCACACCCACATTCAGGGGAGCAAGTTGCAGGGGCTGGAAGGAGCCAAGTGCCAGGGAGTTTGGTGCATTTACTGCTTTTGAAAATGTTCTCTCTAGCAAGAGAGTCTCTGGCCAGCTCTACAACATTACGCTGTGTTCTGATTTCCCTTACTAGAAAAACTATCCAGTCCATTTAAAAAACCTGGCTAACTTGTCTGTCTGAGGCATTTCCTCTCTCTGCTTCCCTTCTTCAATTTCTGTTTGCTCTAAATGAAGTTAATTCTTTAAGCAAAGCGACACCTCTTTCTCTATTCCGCTTATTCTTTGACACAGTCATTTACACTGGTGAGCAGGAGCCCAAAAAAGTGACACGATGAACTGAAATCATACATATCCTCCTACCTGCAGGGTATTTTCAACAGTAAATACTTCTCTCTGATGTCACAGTTATTGTTTAACTGGATCAGCCTCGAACCCTCAAAAAATGTTGGCTTGCTAAGAGGAAAAATGTGTTAGCTTCCAGTGGCTTTTACCCGAAATGACTTCAGATTTTTTTTTTTTTCTTTCAAGAACTAGGCAAAAGAAAACCCACACACAACCAAGCATGTGGAATAAGAGACTCAAAACAAGCTGCTTCAGTCACAGACTTCCCAAAACTAACAGCCTTCACATGTGAAAGACTCCAGCCTTCAAGCTGATGAGTCAGTGTTGGTGACTTACACTTCAGCTTGTGTTTCTAAAACAAAGATCTTTATTGCAATCATCTTGTAATAAGAAGAAGACCATGAGGGATAAAAGTGCTGGTCAAAATGTTTCTTGTGCGTGTGTGTGCACTCCTGGAAAAACACCAATCTAAGAAGGAAAAATAATGTAAATGGCAAAAAGAAAGCCTCCCTCGTTTCCATACTTCTCAAGTGTATCTGGTTTACATCTGTTACTACAGTTTCCATTGAAGAACTTTTATTTCTTTTATATGTATGAATGACTATTTATGACTGGCAGTTTGAAAATGTGGCTTTACTCTGATCAGCTACTTTTTGTCTGTGTGTAGCCCTTTTTTAGACCATATTTCTCAACCTATGTTAAAAAAGGAGCAAAGACAACATGTGGAACAACTTATTGAAATGCCAGGCAGGTTTGACAGGTGCAGAAGAAATTGCTAGGTTTCACAAATTGAAATGGCTGTAGTTTTATAGGTAATGAAATTGCAATAGGATGAGGCTTCACATTTATTTGTTCATCTTGTGTTTTCTGTTTTGTTTTTGAAATATTGAGCCATTTCTCACTCTCCAACAAGGAATCTAAAACCTATTTCTCAAGTGAAAGGAAGTCTCCACAGAGCAAGGCAAGGGAAAGCTTGTAAAAGAATTCAAACAAATTTCAGTGTAGACTGAAAAGTAGCTAGAACATAATAGTCTTCTCCTCTTCGGACTGAAAATAAATGTTACTTGCAGCTTTGGGTGATGGAAATGCCATGAAAGTTGGCTCCACCTTTCAGATAGACTGAGCTAGATTCCATTGCTTATCTTAAAAGTATATCGTGCACAGAAAGTTTTTAATCATTAACCAACAAATGTTATCCTCATAAGAGTCTCTTATATTGAGGAGTTTTGCTTTCACTCTGTGCAGTTGCTACAGGAAGATGTATGTTTTCTTTTCAAGTTATTCAGAGCCATGTGTTTTCCTACAGTGACAGGGTATGTATCAAATGGTGCCACTCCCCTTAAGTTCATTTTTAGCAATCTTGCTGGGAAAAAAATAAGATGATAAACCAATGAAAGATCTTAAAGGAACTGATCACATTTGGCACTGGACAAATTTGTCAAAACCCTTGCATTTTAAAATCTTCTTCTCCTAGTCTACCACATGTTAATTTAAATCCCCACTGAAGATGGTGGTTTAAGCCAGTTCTTGTACATCTCAGAATAAAATGATATTTAGAATCTTGATTTAAATGTATTGGTGCCTCGCACAATGCTATGCACTGCATCTAAGTTGGGATGCCATTTAAAAAAGACTAATTTGATCAGTCAGGACTTTCTGTTTCTCCTCAGACAGCATTCTCAGCAACTCAACATCAGGGGCAAATTGGCCACTAGAAAAAGCTTGGAAGAGAAATAGCGGCTATCTTCCTGGCATACGGGCCTTTGAGCAAACACATCCCCTTTGACACAGGAAAGGAAGAACACAAACATTTCTCTTGTCTGTGTTACACATGGGTCCGCCAGATGAAAGGGCCACCCCAGAGCTCCTGAGCACTCAGGTGGGCTTCCGAAGCAGTGCTGAGCCACCCGCCCCCATGGCACTGCCACTCCATAGGGCTTGTGCGCACACGGCAGGTGAACCTGCATGACCTGTTGAGGTCCCTGCTGCCAAGTCCCAGTCCAGCCTTGCCTTGCAAAGGAGCTAACCTGTCATCAGTCATACAGTTATTTCCCAGCTGGATTCACTCCTGGAATATTGCAGCTTGCTGCGTTACACGGTTCTTCTCACAGCTCTGTGAATACTTTGGTACGTCAGTATTTCAGGGCCAGAAAGACTGGGCGTCCTAAATCAGCTCATCTAATGGACCCAGCTGCCTTTAAAATCTATAAAAAATTAGGATGGTTAATAATATACAATATTATATAACACATTATGAGGATCACCATCTGCCAAATCAAAAAGAGTTAAGCGAAGTGCGGTATCAGGCTCAATTTACAAATAAGAAAGCTATTAAATTAAGACCATACAGAATGTGCTTCACAGCTCTGAACAGCATGATGCCTTTGACTGAATAGCTAAAGATGACTATTGAATAGTATTTGGTACTGAATCCAGCCATCCATTGTGTTCTGCCACTGCAGCCATTACTCTTATACTGCTACTAAGCTTTACAGTGCTGTGATATTTCAGCCCAGACTACTGAAGGATGCAAATAGTTACTGCATGAGAAAACTAGAATAATATATTTAAGAGAGAAAAAGTACAGTGAGAAATCTTTGTTTTGCTTGGCCTTTTTTTGAAGAATCTACCATTGCAGCCCATCCACCTCCAAACTTGCATCCCCTGGCTCCTATATCTGTCTGAGAAAATCACAGGAGCTTGCAGACAGCTTTGAGACTTTGACTGATAGACATGGGATGTGGTGTTTATCAGGGCAGGAGTTAAAATAAACGTTGCCTAGGTCTACTGAAATTAGCTTTGCTCACATAAAATAGAGAAGCGAAGGTACAAGCAAGAAACCTCGCATGATTTGGATTGGATTTGGGGCTGTATTGTTCATTTGTTATTATTTGATCTAGATGAAAAGCATTTTTAGCTTGGTAGCCTGGAATGATTAGATTTGCACATACACAATAAACCTCATTTTGTTTTGTTTTCCTCTTTGACATAATGTGCAGAGAGAGTGTGTTTATACATCAGTGTGGACAATGAATCTATTGTGTCATGTCCTGTAGAAACAAGTGCCATCAGCGCTTACAATTGATCCAAGAACTCTTACCTGATTCCAACACATCGGTTATTTATTTATTCACAAAGAAAAGAATCCCATGAGACTAACAATTGTTATCAAGGACAACATGGGAGGAAGGAAGAGCGGAAAATCCTAAGTGATGCCTGTTCAGTTGTTTAGATTTTTTTGTGCCACTTTTCAAACAGATCAGCCATTTAATAAAAGGACAGAGCAAAAGTCAATTTAGCAATCAACGTGAAATATGAGCATGACAGACTTTCTCCTGCATCATTTGAGCTCACAAGAACTTTCCCATTGAGTGGAACAGGAAAATCAGCCAGGCAGTTTTCTGTGTGCTCATGAAACCTTGTTACTGGTATTAATGGTGTGCCTTAGCTTTCTGCTACTCTTTGTGCCTTGACTTACGTGTATGCAACGTATTCAGCAGGAATACTTAAACACATGCTTAGAGGAGCTCAAATTCCCCAAGCCATACTGGTACCCAGCATCTTTTGGTATTGGTGCCTGACTGCAGTCACATGCTGACATATTTTTTAAGAATCTCGCCTTCGCTGACTTGCTGCCTGGAGACATGTCATTCACGCTTAAGATCATAAAAATCTGCCTTATTTACTTCAAGTGTTAACACTGCAACTGTTGACAACAACAAATATAGAAACATTTACTATGCTTCCTCTGAGATAAATTTGATTTCTGCCAGATGCTGTTATGGCAAGTGAAATGCTTTGGTGTGGGAAAGTGAGAGTGTGTGTAAATAGCAATGAAGTGCTGGTTAAGAACCATGACAAAAGCCCTGAGATATTTGTCATAACGTGATGAACCCGAGCAGAGATGTGACACAGGGCAGGTCAAACCCTCAGCATGTACCAGGGGTGTGTACTTGGTCTGGGGGACCCCCAAATACTTCCCTGCCCTCAGACCCAGGTAGATGCCACAGTCCATGTCATGCCGTGAGAACTGTGTCCTCCTCCCTGTGTGCTGGTTTCCATGGGAGAAAACCTGCAGACAAGATCTGAAGGTCACTGAGCTTGGTGGAGTTATGGACATTTACACCAAACCAGCTTGCCCAGTGGCTGTATGGCAATTGGTTAAATCCGGGTAGCCAGATGCAAATGGAGACTGTACAAGCTTATTACACCTGACACATCAAAGAAAGAGAACTAAAATAAGTCAATCCTCTAATCCAGCCTTTATGGCAAAAGTAGTTGCTGGGATAGCAGGAGGATCACGAACAGCATCCACTTAAGATCATCACATACACTGTCATGTGCTTTTCTTCATGGTATCTATTAAGTCATACCTACAGGTGGCCACAAACGTGGAGGCTCTCCACAAAGAGGTCTTAAAGAGTTTATGATGAAACAGCAAAGGAAGTGAAGGGTAGGAGGAGAAATCAAACCCCAGGGAACCGGGACTGCTTTCCCAAGGGCTCACAGGAGTCATGTCCCAGCCAAAATTATACTCCCTTGTCTTGCAACACCCTGTGCCTTTGACCGAGGCTCCTGTAAACAACATGGTCATTCCCTGCACCCACCACCCTGAACTGTGACTGTTCTTCCTTCC
Organism: Anser brachyrhynchus; assembly: GCF_964034855.1. Taxonomy (NCBI): domain Eukaryota; kingdom Metazoa; phylum Chordata; class Aves; order Anseriformes; family Anatidae; genus Anser; species Anser brachyrhynchus. The sequence goes on from NC_137696.1 coordinate 65,540,288, forward strand.
CAGAATTTCCCTGAAATACAGGCAACCTTTCTCCTGGCATGCTTGAAGAGCTGAACTCTCCATAAATCCAGCCACGTTCATCTAGGCCTGAGTGGAAGCAATGTGCTCTGCTATTTGGCCTCAGCCTGCTTTTAGCAAGCAGCTTTTCCACTTGCAGAGAGTGACAAATGATGACTAAGCAGAGAGTTGCCCTTCACTTTCCTTTATAAAATAAAATGTGATTATTAATCAACAAAGTGATGTGTTTCAGGGCTCCAGAGGGAAAGAAATAGCTTGAGGTGATTTGACAAACTACTTCTTTTGCTGTGCTGCATTTCCCATGGGACATGACAAATTAAATGTCGAAGCCAACTAGAGAGTAATGATATATCTCAGGCTGAGCATTAATCAGCCTGCCTCTCTTTTACCACTTTCCATTTAAGTGGATGACTGTATACAGTTTGAACAATGGAGCTTTTCATTCCATAAACTCCCTAATTGTAATTTAAATAGGTTTCCTGACTGTTGCCCCCAAGGCTCGGGGGAGATGATTCCAAGAGCTCTGTGTCCACCTACAGTTTACATAATGGATGAAAATTCAAATCCTGGTCCGAGGTGCAATTAGATAATGCGGGAAAAGGAAAGAAGGGATCGGATGAACTGCAATCAGAGAAGGAGAAAAGTACATTTGATATCACTTGGAGGCAAAACTAGAACAAACACACGCACAGACCTAGATCACAGCTAAGACATCCGATACTGTCTGGTAGGGAAATGGATACCCAGACACTTTGCAATGCAACACGTAGAGTAAATAGTAGCTGACTGAGAGTCATAAAAACTTACAAAATGATGCAAACAGGGACATTTATGAAAAATTGAAATTTAAATACAGAAGAGTTCAAACACATACTGAGTGCTTTATTCCAATCCCACACAAAAATGGGAAGAAAGCATCTCCAAAGTTTCAGATGAAGAAAATGCTGCTGTACAGAGCATATGGTTGCACAGGCAGTCAGATTAAATATGATACTTGATGTGCTGATGGGTGTGAAGTTTCACTGAGAACTGGCTGATAATACTGGACCACCAAGCAGATTTCAACAGTCTCCCTTAACCCATTCCAGAATTGTTTACCCTCGGTCTTCAGCGAATGCTTGCTATTTTAGTTATTTTAATGGCCTATTAAATTTGTCTATGAACGTATTCCCTCCTTCATTCATATCAACATTTACTGCTTAGAATATGTATCTTCACATCATCTTACTAAATCCTACTAAAATCAGAAGTCTGCACCAGGCACTGCAATTTAGTGAAATAAAGTGACTCTTACATTCACAAGGGGCCTAATTCTGCAAGACGATAGGTCTCTGCACAAGGTCTTTTCTTTTCCAATGTTTGCAGCATGCCTGAGACTGTCAGCGAACCAGCCCTCAGGTGTCCTGAGAAGTACCAGGCTTTCCAGTGCCCCCAAGTCCAAGGAGAATGCCAAAGAATGGCCACAGGTGCCATCAGCACCTGCTTCACTCCAGCTAAAGCCACACTTGCATCAGTAGCAGCCCCCAGAGAGCATGCTGGTGTTTCTTTCATGGCAAATATTGCTCATTATTACAGTGATTGGGACTGACTTATGAATACCTGATTAAAGTACAAATTGTGCTGAGTTGACTGATGCCATTGACAACTGAGCCACATGAAATTAAAAGCCATATCTGTTTGTTATTGCATAAGAGGAAAAGCAATGAGTGGAAAAAAATTTGGAACTTGGCAAATCTCATTTAATCACATCTGGCAATTTCTAGTCTGAGAGATTATCACTGTTGGATATCATTGTTTTAGCAAGTAAAGCAAACAAAGAAACTAGAGCAAACAAGATTCAGAAAATAAAGAGACTTTTAATATATATATATATGTGTGTGTATATATATATATATACACTTTAACATTGATATTACAATCCATGATTGGAAAAGGGGTATTTAAGGCTATTCTCTTGTTTATGACAAGAACAGTCACATTTTAATTTAGTTTAGGATTAGTGGCAAATAACTACATCCCAGAAGGGTGTGCAATACTTATGAACTCACTTCTCTTGAAAGAATAGGCAAAATGTCATCAATTTTGTTTACAGTTTACAGTCACTGCAAGAAAGATAAGAAATACTGAACAGCTTTGGTTAACTTCGAAGGTCTTTGATGTTCCAGTAAAAGCAGAAGTAAAAAACAACAACAAAAAAAGTGACAGGGTGAAGAGGTATACTTAAGTTTACTCTTAACCATGAAGGTCTGTGACTATGAAGCTAACTGCATTTGTTCCAAACAAATTGTTCTATCCCAAACAAACAAACAGAAAACTACGGTGAGAAGTAAATTTACCATTTCACATGCATTTAATTCCCACAGCAAATTTAGATGAAAAAGTCAAAATCAGAAATATCTAAACAAATTGAAGCTCTCAAGAAAAAGTGGATTTTACTCAGCCAAAAATTTTTGTTCTGATCATTTCAGAGCAAGCCATCTGTCTAAATCTCTTTATTCTCCCTTAATTTAAATATACCATAGTTATGCCCACCCTCCCCCCCCCAAAAAAAAAAAGAAAAAGAAAAAGAAAAGCCATTTGACTTGAAAATGTGAAAATTCTGTGCTTTGAAAAGTTTAAATGAGTTGTATTAAGATCTTCAAAACTCTCTTTTCAAAAATTATAAATGTTAGTAGATGTATTAAAGCTGATTACTCTTCAGTTAATTTTGTTGAGCTACATTTTTTTGCTTTGAATTTTATTCTCTCCAAAGAAGACATGGCAAGGGTTCACTGAAACATTTGGAATCAACTTCTAGGTAATAGCACTAAGGCAATATTTGACAAATCTCAACCCTGTCTGCATGGATGGGTACGGATGGTCTCTTGCTCAGCCTCAGCAAGCAGCAAGGGACAGTATCCCTGAGCATGACGGGATGCTGATGTGCAGATCACTGGCAGCTGCTCAGCTCACACCACCAGCAAAGCAGACTCAAGACCATCTGCATGGGCCTAGGAGGTTGCACCTTCAAAGGATTAGTTTGGGAACAGCAAATCTCATAAGCGCAATTATAGCTTAATCAGAAGCTGTTGGGTGCTCCACAATGGGCATGTAGCAGAAGTAATTTCTAGCGGATGTGAGCTCTTGATGAGAAAAAGGCGTAATGAACCTACAGTCAAGATGGGACAAGAGGAACTGGTGCACTTTTCTGAACTGCTCAGCTCTATCCTGATTACTTCAGCCACTCTTTGAGTCAGCTGCTTATACCCTGTAACGGTGGAGAGCATTGCCTGGAGGGTTTAAAGAGCCTTGTTTTGAAATGAAAGTACATAAATCTTCAGAAGGAGTTTGGAACAGAATTGCTTCCTGTAGCTGGGAGCAGGCTATAGTTTATTTACTGGTAGTTGGATATCATGTTAAGAATAAAAATATATTTGAATAATCAAATATACCTTACATTACTGCGAAGAATGATGCACTAGCACTGCAGTATCTGCACATCTTACAGTTCCCTAAATAATGAGCTATCATCTGCTCCTTGTTAATCTTTCTGTCTTTGTTATTTGGGGAAGCAACTGTGAGAAAATTCTTCAAAATTGTTCTTCTTTTTGTGCAATTCAGTGTTGGAGATTTTTAAGTGGAAGTGAGTTCAAAGGAATGAAGCATTGCACTTGGAAATCTTCGGTGACATTTAAGATAGCCCAAGTCAAACAGAGAGCAATAGATCTAAGGTGCTTGTCTAGTGCTAGTGTAAATGTAAATATTAAATATGTAAAAATCTTTGAAGTCTATTAAGGTTAAAGCTAGACAAAAACCTATAGTGTATACTTACAATTCAATGACTAACATGCACGCATAACATTTCAATAAACGTAAATGAGTCACTCTGAGAAGTAACATATAATCTACAAACCTCAATAGAAACCTGAGACCTGCAGAGCTAAAACCCAGGGAAGTTGTTTTTCTTCAGAAGTCTGTTCTTGGCCCAGCTGCTATGGAGGTGGTGCCAAATCATACTTGCAGTTTCAGATCAACGTTTTCAATGCTTTTGGATGGCCATAAACATCAAAAGTCAGTGGCGAAGCATACGGTTTTCCACTCTGAGCACTGGTAACAATTATCATTCTCTTCTGTTCACTTTACTCTGCATTATCTGTGAAATTTAAAAGGCAAATGTAGGGTTTATCTGCAGAGGGACACTAAGGGACATTAGTCTGAATTAGCCAAAGATGTAAAATTACAGAAGATTAGTTCAATGTCATTAAGGTCCTCATGGACATTTTAATTCACAATCAGCACAGAAATTTTAAGCTAGATAAATGAAGCAAATGGCTACAGGATGAATTAAGTCTGTTTTAATGCTGGAGCAAGCTGTCTACACGACACTTTGCTGCATGCTTAACTACTTCATATTTAGGTCAGTGGACATTAACACATCCATGTAGCCAACATCTAAAAATAACAAGCACAAGCACTCTCGCCACAGCATTTGGCACCCACTGAAGTAGCAGCACTGGCTCAGCCTCAGCCTGCACCCCAGTCGGCGGGTGCGGAGCCCACATTTGAGGCTTTGCTGAATTTTGCCAAGTCAACGCAACACCACAAACTGAGCAAACGCGGCTGAATGTCTGTGAACATGAACTTCACCCTGTTCAACAGAGGAGAAGTAGAATTGTTTTAACTCTCATCTCTGTGGGTCCATTTGAACTTTGGAGGGGCTAACTTATTTGAACTACTTCCAGCTACTAAAAAAAAAGTAAAAAAATCCTGCTACTCTGTTAAGTCTCTAAGCTAGCTCCTGCAGAAATTTTTTCACCTTAGCTTCCCTGAAACCCTGTTGTACTGAACAGAACAATAAGATCAGAGCAGTATATGTAATTATATTTCTTTTTCATTTCTCATTATGGTTGAGATGGTACCCAGGTCACAGTTTGAATGCTCCCCAATACCTAGGCACACTAGAGATTTGTAAATGGTAACAGATGAATCTGTGACATAAATTATGATTAACTGTGTCACTGCAAATGTCCTGAATTTGAAATCACAAAGCTGAACATCATTGGCTCAATGGAATCTCAAACCCAGATTTTCATTTGAGTTCCTTCCTGGGCTGATGCTATATAATCAAGCAGTCTTGAACAAAAGACTGGGATATGTCCCTTAAATTTTGAGCAAAACTGAACCTGCACCTTGTTGCAATACAGCCCCCTCAATGCTGCCTATTTGGTTCTTTTATGCATGCTTGCTGGCTCGCCCATAAATATCTGACTGAAGATGCAGGATGTCAAGGAAGAAAGGCAGAAACAGGTCAGAAAATACTTAACATCACCAGAATAACAAAAGAAAAGGTCAAAATGAACAGTTTACTCCTCTTGAAATGATATTCGAAGTACTGTATGTTTCCCATAATAAAACTCCCCTGGAAAATCAAGCATGTGGGTTTTGTTGTAGTTGTTGTTGTTTGTTTTGTTTTGTTTGTATGGTTGGTAGGTTTGATTGCTTTTTGGTTTTAGGCTTGTTGGTTGGTGGTCGTTGTTGGTTTTTTTTTGTCCAGGAACATAATTATTCTTTTCAACATACCATGTTCTGGAATTTGATCGAGACACATAACTATGAATTTACTTGGAGAAAGTAACATAATTAATGATGTGCTTAACAACCATAGAAACAATTATGTTTGGCAAAATAAATGTGTTTAAAACATGCTAGAGTCAAAAGAACAGTTTCGAAATATGTTTATTGAAACGAAATCTGAAAAAAATAATTCTTCCCTCCTGCAACTTCAACCGACCAACCTGAAGTCAGAAAAGTCTGCACAAGGAAAACGGTGAGCAAAAAATCTCTCAGCACTATTAGGGAGTTTAGGAATTATGAAAGCAGAGAAGTTCAATAAAAAAATATATTTTGGTTTTAACGTCCTGGAAAAATGATTCTACAAAACTTCAGGCACTCGGGTTTTAATTCTGAAAAAAACTGTTACCAAAGCATGCAGACATTGCACCTGCTTTCTACTGCATCCAGAAGTTGTAATGGGCAAATGGGGTGCTGGGTTTGTAAGGGTGCTCCAGAGCACAGAACTAGGGGCTGACACGGTCCACACCAAGTGGCATCACCAGAAACTGCAGACGGAGAATGCAGCGGGAATTGGCACGTTTACCCACAGACGGACATCTGTTTGCTTGGTTTCCATAGAGAGGAAAGAAAAAATGTTCCTAACCTTGAGATTTCCGGCGGGTCAGCAAAGCAGGGCAATCGCGGGTGTATCACTCAGCGAGGAGTCACCAGAAGGAGGCTGGTCAGACACGTTTCGCTCTGTTTGTTTGCCACAAGCCATCGTGGTAACCAGTTGCTGCGGCAGAGACTCCCACTGCTAACCAAACACTTGGCATCACGCTTATGACTAATGCAACATAAAAAAAGTTTATTTTCCTGATGTAAAGCATCATCTTATGGCAAACATCATCCCCTAATGCAGCATGAGGCCAAATGCTCTTCCTGGCTTCCCCTTGGTGGAAGCTGAGTGAGCGGAGGGTGAGGCAGGACAGCGCTGCCCCTGCCACCTACGGAGGTTTCAGCTCACAGGGCAAATAGGAGCTGGTCCAGCAGTCAGTCCTGATAGCACGTGTCCTCATACGCTCCTACTGTCTGCACCCAAAAGGCAGAGTAAATGGGAACGGAGATAAATGTATGTTTGTCAACTGTGTTTTGAACAGATTAGGTGCAAACGTAACACAGACCACGCTGCTGTCTCTTTGCTTCCTTTGCACAAAATGGGTTGGAAAAACAGCTCAGGAAAGCCTCTGGCTCCTCACTTAGAAACCGCAGCACGTTCAATTCACGTGCCGTAAAAGAGACAGTCAGAGAAGTGAAAGGAAGGGCAAACTGTGCACAGGGCTCACACTAAGCCCTGAGAGCACAGTGTGCTGCACCTGTGAATCAGGTGCTTCCTGCTGCAGCGCACCACGTCCTGCACAGGGAGATCAGGAAAAGGAGACACAGGGGGAGGCAGCTTAGAGGGGTCAGGGCCAAAATCCAGGGCAGGTCATTGGCAGAAACGGACCCTCGAATGTAGCAGCAGGAGGCACAGAAAAGGCTGAGATGGTACGCGAGGTCATATATGAACAAAAGATACTTCTGTTGGAAAGGGACTGCAGACAATTTATGCGATTACTATTTCATACCTGCAAAAACAGGCTGCTTTCTCTCAAGAAGGAAAATTGAGCTGTCTAGGCTGGGAGTACTTGCTTCAGGTAGTTGTTTTCCTCTTCTCAGCAGTCTATCATATATTTTAATATCTTTATAAAGCCTGAAAAGTCGTTATTGTAGATAAACTGATGAAAGACTTGCACAAAGCAGCAAATGATTCTCAGCCCAAAAGAGCCCTGTGGTGCTGACACACCATAACCTATATGGCATCTGATCCTACAATTATATCTGATTATTTTCCCCAATCTGTGCCTTTATCCACATTAGAAACCCCGCTGCTCCATCCCAGCTTTTGCCATAAAACAGGCAAAGGGAGTCCATGATCTCTTTCTGTGTCAACAGGTACGGAGGTGGATTAAGAGCCCGATGGTTAGTGTGGAAAAGCACCCAAACACCAGCCTCAAATACCCGGGGTCCACTGTGATGCACTTACCTGCGGGGGACTCGGAGCTGGAGGCTCCCCTGTGCCAGACCTGCCTGGGCGACCACTCCTTCCAGCAAGGCATCACTCCACAGGAGGCCGAGTCCTGCTCCTGGGAGAGCCAGCCAAGCAGCAAGGTGAGCCAGGCTTCCCTTCCCACCTGCTTACTTTGTGTATTTCACACCACCAACAGCGGGGCTGTGCAAGGCTGAAGTGCCTCGGTTTAGCCTCACAGTGTTCAAACTGATTGGTAATAACACTAAGTAGCATTTTCCTACTTTTCATAAACTGAGGCGTGGAGAGGTGAAGTTATCTTTCCAAGGTAATGAAAGGAACCAGGACCTTCCGTTCTGTGCTGCAAGTACAAGGCAACACTTTTTTGCCCCCATCCTTCATAGAATCACAGAATTGTTTGGGTTGGAAGGGACCTTAAAGACCATCTACTTCCAACCCCCTGCCATGGCCAGGGACACCTCCCACCAGACCAGGTTGCCCAAAGCCCCATCCAGCCTGGCCTTGCACACTTCCAGGGACACTTCCTCTTTAGGAACAGTAACTTGGCTTAGGGAGTTTTCCTGAACCAGAAGTGAATGATGCAGTGACTCTTTTCAGTGGAAAAGGCCGAGAAGTGGCTTTTCCGAGACAGAGTTTGAACCTTTCATCCATCGTCCAGCTCCACCTAACCCTTGTGGAGAAAAGCCAAATGCAGAACAGCACATCGTGCTCAGAAGCCGTCATCCCTGGCGGACTCATCCCTGCCCAGAGACCGCGCACAAAATCCAGAGAGGTGTACAAACATAAAAGCAAACAAATACGAATCTTTCCAAGTACAAAGCAGAGCAAATGTGACAAGGCATTTATCAGAGCGTGAGCGCAGAGCTCACAGCAGAAACATTTTTTTCATGATATTCTGCTGCATTTTTAAACAGAGAACTTCTAACAGTGGTTAAAAGTGGAAGTCCTGTGCACTTCAGAAACTCAGCAAAAGCGTTTTGGGGAAACATATGCACAAGCTGAGGAGCTAATTACTCTATTTTGTTTCATTAAGAGAAAATTAACTTTGTTCAGGCTGAAGCATTAAAAAATGAAACCACCAAAGAGGGAGGATTCTGCAAATCCTTTGCCTTGCCATAAATCACACGTACTCCTATACAGCAGTACGGCCTCATGACTGATTTCAACCGGGTTTTGCATGCATATGGGATAGATTTGGCTGAGCACAGATCCCCTCAGACCTCTCGGTTCTTGTTACTCCAGGCAGTGGAGAGGCTGCTTAGTCAGCAGTTGGAGTCTGCAGCAAAGGGATATTCTGCACGCTGCTTTAAAAATAACATCATCTGGCGAAAGACTCCTTGGCTAAAGCTACCCTGCATAAGGAGTCTTTTAAGTAAGTTACGGCACGGAGTCTTTGATGAGATTAAATGTAAGGTCACTGCCTCTTTCTCTACAGTAAAACCACACAGGAAGCTTTTAATAATAAAGTCTGAAGGAGCTAGGGCCTGACCTTTTCCAGGTTTAAAGAGAGCTGCTGGGTGAGAATCTGTTCAGGGGTTACAAATGGCAAAAACTGCATAATTGTGAGATAACTCCCTTCACTTTAAGCCAATGAACTTGAGCAGAGACGGTCTGCATTTCAAGGAGGAGAGAAAGAGGCCTCTTAAACCAGCAGGTAGTGTGGGATACACCAGTTACATTTGCTGTGTAATTCCTGTCTCTTTTTCTCCATTACTCATCCTTCTGTTTTCCAGTACTCTCGCCAGGTACTGATACAGTGATTACAGCTCCTTTGTACTATGCCCAAACACAAGGGTCCCACTGACCATTTCCTTCTGCTCAAGGGCAAATTAATTCACAAAGTAATCAGCTGTGAAATATTATTAAAGGCTTATTTAACGCAACAAGATTTCTCTGACATGTCTCAGACTATTCTGATCAGTTTGAAAAAAGCCTTATAAAAAATAACCCGATTAAACCATACCACCCAAGGGAAAATGTGTCTGTATTTCTATTCTTATTAAAAAAAAAAAAAAAAAGGAAAGATCTCTAAATCTCATTTATTGTGATGCTAATGATGTCATAGAGTCTTTAAAAATTGACAACATAAATAAGGCTATATTGAAACATAAAGTATTTTAAATAATGAGGTTTTTTTTTTTTTTATGATATGCTTCCATTTCCACCTCCCCAGGCTTTTCTATTGAGGCATGTGTCAGCTGGAGTTTATAAATGACTTCTTCTAAGTCCCCTCTGTTATTTGTATGATCATGTATTATCTCTGTACATCTGTATACTAGATAATTTTCAAGCATTTCCAGAAAGCAATGCTAATTTTCACAAGACTTACATAGGTATATTATTGTTTTTGTGACTGACTTGGATTAATTCTATGCAAAGCTTCTATCTGTTCTATCAGTGTAACAGCTGAAGCCCTGAGGGCTTTGGAGCACTGCCAGGGTAATGATTTACAATAGCCATCCCTCGCTTTTGCATGTGTATCTACATACTTCAGATTGTATAAAACTCACCATCTCGATGAGGAGGGTAAATTTCATTTCAAAATAAATTGCAGCACAGAGTAATGAATACCCCTGTGTAAACAAGCAGGTTTGGAAAGAGCAGGCTTTTTAGACCTGCTTAACTTTCTGCTAAACTCAAAGTGAACATGGTGAAAACTGGGTTTGAGTTAAATCTCTCAAGTGAAGATTTACCAATCTGAGTTAAAAAATAATAATAAAAATCCTTCATATTCTGCATGATATGTAGATATGAATATGCTGCTTACACTGTATTGTCATGCCCTTGTTTCAGACCTTCCTCTAAATAAACAAAAGATAGCAGACCTTATTAGCAAGCTCAAAATATTTTTTTCCCCAGATAGAGCCAACAGCTAGGTTCAAGGCTAGTTCTGTTCTTTCAGCTTTCTCAAAAAAGGCTCCTGCTGCCCTATCTATCAGCTGGCATTTGTCCTGAAGCATCACGGACACATCTCTATCTTGTAGACCAAAGCCCTGAATGTTAAGAGCTATCTTTTCTCTCCAAACCTAAACAAAAACTCTGTACTGCCCCTGGCTAAAGGATCAGAGAAGGGAAAGAACAGACTAATGCGTTTATTCCATTTAAGCAATGTGACTTTATATGGCTGGGAGCATGTGTGTGTGTCCAGCACAGCCACAACTGCGTGACGGGAGACTTGGGGATGCTGAACGGGGCACTGAGCCCCTCCAGTCCGAGGAGCCATCTGTCCCCACATCAGGCATGGTATGGTAGGTCTGATGGGCAAAACCCCCAAATGGTTTTGGTCTCTTCACCCTCTTGCTGCTGCTGTGGGGCTGGCAGGGGCACTGTGATGGGAACATGAGTGGAAAGGAGATGGAGGTTGCTGAGGGAGCTACCCTCCTGGGCAAATCCATGCCTAGTGTCTTTAGTGAAGGAGCATCAGCAAAGCGTTTCTTAGGGTTGCAGGGAATTCATTGCTGCTACCTTTTTGGACAAGTTCTCTGTAACTTACTGGAAAATAATTGCTCTCAAAGACAATTCTGGATCACACTATTAAATCGACAGTAGGCATCTATTCTACTGCTAGAAACCACTTGAAGGACTTGTAGATTGGAGAGGTCTTGATTTCAGTCACATTTCAGCACTTTACCATGTTTCAAGTCTTGATTCAGACATGAAGAATGCTAAAAAAATGTACGCAAGACAAAGTTTGGGCAATTATTTGAGATAGTTCTACGTATGATACTCCCCTATAAAAAACATCTTTCAGAAACCTGCATATGAAATGGGGTAAGAATACATTTCAGGTGAAATATATTGTAGAATGGGACATCGTAAAAATGAATGTCTTCAATGGATTAGAAAGTATGGAGAAGAGAAAAGGAAATAGCTGACTAACTCACATAAAGAAAGAGTGTGGGAACAGACCTGACTGGACTTTTAAGGGGAAGATGATTTTCTCACACATTTTGGAAAAAAGTCTTTCTATTTTTAATGATCTGTGTTGGCGATGAGGCACCTTGTAATTTATACCCCAATAAGCACTAGTTAATACACAAAAATATGCACATGCAAAAGAGGACATGAAAATCCTGAAGGTTCAGTAGGGGACAATTAATCCTGGAATGAATATATGTGAAAAGTGCTGGAACAAAATATTATCTGAAAGGAAAAGCAAGTTTAAAAGAGTTCATATAACAGAATTGTGCAGGGAACTGAAATCTGGAGAAGACTGTGAGAGGCTCAAATAAACCTGGGCAAATTAACAACCTGATAGCAGATTACACTTGATAAAGACAGAAGCACCATAATGCACTTTGATGGAATAATTAGAACTACTCGGTACACATTACAGGATCTTAAATTAATTGCGATTATTCCAGAAGGCAGCCCTGGGTGCCTCTTGTGAGCAGCTTGTTGAAGACCTCAGCTCGGTGTAGCTCAGCAGGTAGCACCCACACAGAGCAAAGCAGCCCCTCTACACGTTCGCTAAGCAACACAGTCCTCCATTTATTGGATTTTTGTAATTTAACTTGAGAATCCATAGCCACTGGACCTCTATAGCTTCTGTTTTACTTTTTTTCATATACAAGTAAACCCACCCATCCTATTCTGCTCCAGAAAATGTATTATAGCACTGCCTGAAAATGAAAGAGGGCTTTAGAGAAGTGAGTGGTTCAAGGTGAGCAATTAGAACAGTAATGATGGTATTTTATACTTCTCTCCATTCAGCACCTCCTGGCTGCACAAAGCTTATGTTTTCTGGATCATCACAAGTCAAAGTTGTAGCTTAATACTGCAAGATGACAGTCTCAAATGGAAAACTCATTTTCACCAGCATAGCTTACAGCTATTTCCTAAATAGTTCTTTCTAGCTGACTGCACTAAAGCTCTTTTAGCTATTGATATAAATGTGTCGCTAATGGGTTTTTGATGGAATTTGGAATTGAGTACATTTGAATACATATCTCCACCCATACGCAGAGGCTTACGTATCTGCCAATAGGTGTCTCTACTCTAGGAATTTGTTTATGTGCCTATCCAAAGACTGGTGACTCAAATGTGATTTCATTGTAGATCCTATAGCTTTACCAAGATGAAAAGCAATCTCAGATTTCTCTGTTGTTCTTATTTCAGCAGCTGTGAGGATCAGCTGTGAACACAGCATGCAAGTGAGGTGGGAACAGGCTTTGTTTCAGGGATTAAATCTAAATGCAGTACGTACTTTCATGGTTTTGTAATGGATTGATATAGGGTTATTATGGATAATATTTATTTAGACGAGTCAAAAGTGTTTAACACAAAAGCGTTTTCAAATGGAAATGGCAAAGCACAGTTTGCAAATGCACAGGCTAAAATTATGTATAATTTCAGTGAATGGCAAAGACTGAATAGCAGACAATTGCCTGTGGGGGTTTTTACGGTCCCAACTGAAAAAGCGATGTCTATAGCATGGAGCATATAAATCAGTTCCATGACTCAAAGAAATGATGTGATATGTCAGTCATCTGCTTTACAAATGTGCAGTGAGGCACTCAGTCATTTGTACATCCATCAGAGGTCTGTTCAGGTGGCATACATTTGGTAAATTAATTGGGCAAGTAAATATCAAAGTCTAAATACATTCTCTCATCCTTTCTGAACGTGGGTTCAACACTACTGAAAATAGTTAAAATATTTCCTATTTTAAAGAAACTAATTGTCAGAGTTTTTCCCTAGGGACATCTGCGGCTGGAAAATGATTTGTTGTACTTTCCACTGTGTTTCCACAATACCTGCACTGGAAATGACATCTCTCTCTGTTTCTTTTTTTAAATCTGGTGTTTATCTAGCACCATTTCCACTCAGAGATCCAAACAACTTTGCTAACAGAGAAACCAGAGAAAAGTATTCATTGCTCCATCAGCGGTAGTAACAAGCAAAATTATAGCGCAGGGAGTGTGAGGAATCTGGGGCAGACACAGTACGCCAGATTTCTGTTTAGTTTTGTCCCGTCATACAGGACAGACAAGGCACATTTCTGAGCAAGTGGTGAGACACATCAGGTCAAGAGATTTGCTAACCAGAATGGAACAATGTTCTTTATTTCTTCAGAATCTTGCTTCTGGCAACATTTAGTACTCATTAGTGATGCTCAAAAAGAAGGTGAACAAAACCATTCAAAAAGCAGTTTGTTTGGAGGGAACATATTTCTTACAGCCTAACACTGTGTTTCATCCATTTGGTCTTCAAAGGCAGTATTTAGTGGGGATGATCGGGGATGTACTCTTCTATTGGAGTTTGATTCTAATCTGTTTATTGCCCATCTTGTAACCATTGCCTCAAATAGCTCATTTTGAAGATAATTCAGTGCTACATAAAAGATAAATAAAGGAGTCTGTTGCATTGTGTAACAAGGTCATAAAAACAATCTGACGGGCAATTAATACTCCTCTTTTAAAGAGTAACAGCACTGAAGATAAAACAACACTCTTACATACACATATGTAAGACCAAATCCAGGCAGCTAAAGACTAGGTCAGTAAAATAGCTGAGTGCTAGCTAAGAAGGACCTAAAAAATATATATATATATCAGTCCTATCCATCAAGGGATCAATAAGCCATGTTATAACATAGTCAGGGGAGTCAGGTGTTGCACAGGGCGGGGGTATCGCAAGGGCAGAATCATCTGCAAGGCCACCTGTGCCACCTGGCCAGGGCCAGGGCCATGTCACCAGACAGACTGCTTGGAGATGAGGCTCGGAGGCTCACATGAGCTGAAGCCTCCAGGACTTCCCCCTGCTAAAGAGTACCTCCTCGGGACAACTTGTGTCCCTTCCTCCTCACACAGGTCAGGGTGCCAGGGTCATTCCATGGCATGCCTGGACTGTGCTTTTGAGGATCAACAGGAGTAAGTCTCATATGTCATTTTCCCTCTAAAGAAATACATCTCCGATCCAAGCACTTGTTCCATAAAGGTTTGTTTCTTCCTCCAGCTTCTCTATAAGCATCTGTCTGTCCATTCCAAGATATCAAAAGACATCCAAAGTGTCTTGATTGGTATGAGTAACACAGCGAATAATTTTGCTCTCATCTTATTGTTAGCACTGTAGCTATCGCATTCCTTTGCAGTTCATAAATAAGTATCACTATTTCTCTGTCTTCCAGATAGCCTGCTGTTTAGAACTCTCCACTTTGAGAGGTTATAATTGGCTAAGACCTCTGTAGTAAAGTAATGCATTCTGTAAATCCCATTATAATGTTAGTTAATACAGTGCATGAAGCTTATTTAAGGTTATTTAATACAATTCCCAGATCCCAGGACTCCTCAGTGTCTCCTATCCAATACAGTGCAAGTGCACTGTATCCAATTATCCCCTTTCCATTTTCTGAAGTCTTCAACTCCCTCCAAGTAGTCAGTACAGAATGTTTTAAAAGAGTTTCTGTAACGTGGTCTCTGTTTGAAAGAGGCAAGATAAGACGACTTTTTCAAGCATTTGCATTAATGGAAAGATAATTATTTCCAAAGCAGCAGTGCAGCTGCACAAAAGTTTGTATGGCTGTTATATCACACCCTATTGACATTATAATTAAAATAGATCAACAAAAATGCTCAGAACTCATAACACACTGTTTCAGAATTATTTTGGAACTTTACTGGCAATGAAGGCACTGGGTTTAACATCTTTTGGTGGTTTTGCATAGACTGAGGAATTAATATTGGAGAAAAAAGTACCCTGTTTTCCTGATAAAGAGCTTTGTAGGAGTGCACCCCATCTGACCTCTTTAAAAGACGCTTGAGTCTTGAAGCAAGGGGAGTCACGCCCATGGGGCTTTAGAAATGTTTAGAAATTACCACTTTTAAGGAACCGAAAATGAATCCAAACCCTTCTAATAAAGAAATCCTTAGCAGAGAGATGTCATGTGAAACCATGTGGCTTTTGCTTTCACATGAAACAAAGATTTTTGTTGTTGTTGTTTTCTTTGTAGATAAATGAATTTAGGGACAGATTAAAAACCAAAACCAACCAAACAAAAAAAAGATAAAACCCATAAATGTTTTAAGAAGGGTGTGATAGCACGTGATTACCACACCTGTCTTCTGGAGCAGAAACCACTGCCTACCGTTAAATACTTAAATCTTCTATCTTATAAGAGACATAATTAGGTGTTGAGCAAGCATGAAGGAAACACAAAAAGGGGATAGATGTATCTACCCAAACCATGAAGAAAGATTAGCATGCAAAAATGGTCTCTAAGAGAGTGCAATAGGATCCACTTTTGTCCTTGAAAGATAAGAGGAAGAGCTGCTAAGAGTGGGTACCTCCCATATACTATTGCTGAAAGTTTCCAACACTGCAAGTCTGAGGAAAACACTGAAAGTCTGAGACTAGAATTTAGATGCCTTTTCAAGTACCATAGGAGGGGAACAAAATAACCTTCCCACTGCCGAATGGTCTTCTCTCTGTTCACAGAATCACAGAATCACAGAACTGAAGGGGTTGGAAGGGACCTCGAAAGATCATCGGGTCCAAACCCCCTGCCAAAGCAGGTCCCTTACAGCAGGCTGCCCAGGTAGGCATCCAGATGGGCCTTGAATATCTCCAGAGAAGGAGACTCCACAACCTCCCTGGGCAGCCTGTTCCAGTGCTCCGTTACCCTCACCATGAAGAAGTTCTTTCGCATGTTGGCTCAGAACTTCCTGTGCTCTATCTTGTGGCCATTACCCCTTGTCCTATCCCCACAAACCACTGAAAAGAGGTTGGCCAAATCCCTCTGTCTCCCACACCTCAGGTATTTATACACATTGATGAGATCCCCTCTCAGTCTGCTTTTCTCCAGGCTGAACAGACCGAAGTCTCACAGCCTTTCTTCATAGGGATGATGCTCCAGGCCCCGTATCATCTTTGTGGCCCTCCACTGGACTCTTTCCAGGAGATCCCTGTCTTTTTTGTACCGGGGCGCCCAGAACTGGACACAGTACTCCAGGTGAGGCCTGACCAGGGCAGAGTAGAGGGGGAGGATCACCTCCCTTGACGTGCTGGCCACGCTCCTTTTAATGCACGCCAGGATCCCATTGGCCCTCTTGGCCACGAGAGCACACTGCTGGCTCATGGTCAACCCGTCGTCCACCAGGACCCCCAGGTCCTTCTCCTCAGAGCTCCTGTCCAGCAGGTCGTCCCCCAGCCTGTACTGATACGTCCAGTTGTTCCTTCCCAGGTGCAGGACTTTACACTTGCTCTTATTAAACCTCATTTGGTTTCTTCCTGCCCATCTCTCCAGCTGGTCCAAGTCTCGCTGAATGGCAGCAAAGTTACTTATTATTCAGTAATAAGCTTGTTTAGGTGAAAGTGGAGGATTTAATTCCTCCTGTCTCTTCTTGCAGCTGTCTTACTCTTTAAGAGCACAAACAAAACCCAGCAGCCTGCTTGAACAAACTTCAGGTTAGAAGATTCCTGGGCTCCATTTACTGCTGCAAGGATTATTTCTATGTTAAGCAGTTGCTGAGTGAAGCACAGGTAAAAATGAGAAGGAAACCTATGTCTCCTGTTTACTTCTTGAAGGTCTGATTCTTGAGACTGGCCAGGTCGTTAACAACAGGTAACCATCTCTAATTCAGGCAGTCTCATTGAAAGTGGGAGAAATAGATTTGAATTCCCTGGGTTGGGGAGAAATTAAACCAAGACCTGTCACAATTGGAGCATTTGTATTCAGCCCCAAGAAATTGGATTAAAACAAGGATCGCTGTCCTTGAGATGCTTTTCAAAAAACACTCTCAAAAGGAAAGAGATAGATAACTAATGCCAACAGATTTCCTCCCTCCTTTGTTTGATTTTTTTTTAATTGAGCCTACAGTAAACAAGGCTTTTTGAGAGAGATATTTCAACTTTAAAAGCTGCCTTTTCATCAAAACTATTCTCCAAACTCCAAGATACATCTCCGGAAAGAAAAAAAAAAGATGCACGCATAGCCAAATGCATACAGAAATACAACACGATCCTTCTTTTTTTACATATTAAATGACAGCTACTGAGGGAATGGCTACAGATGGAAAGAACAAACTTGCTTTCTTTTCAAAGCACCAAAGGGAAATGCACGAAACAATGAACCTGTTGAGTAAGACTCTGTCAATAAAAATATCATATATCTAAAATGAAAAGTATCTTTAAAATCCAATTACTATAACTGGAATAATTTCAGAATTCTATGTACCTTATTTCAGTCACCAGTTTTTCAGAATTGGAAGTCTGGAGTTTCCACTGTATTTCTATTTAGTTTTGCTTTCACATCGCTGAAATGCTACAAGTTTTTCAGATCTCTCTGAAGGTGGCTTTGAAAAGAAAAAAATAAATAAATGTGCCAGTAAACTAAGCTTATTATATACGAAATATGTCAAAGCAATATTTTATATAAATATTTGTTTTGACTATGTAAAATGATTTTGGCTAAGTTGTCAGAAGTGACCTGCGATTTAGGCCATTTTCTCTTGGACACACATGCGCTGAGCTGTACTTTGAAAACATTGCAGAAAGGGTCCAAAAAACACCCCTTGTGTGCCAGGGATTTGTGTAGGATCCCAAGCCAGAATCTCAGAAACTGGGGCACTCGGAGCTGTTAGTGCCGGTAGGAACTATTGCTCATTATGTCTCATAATACCCCCTTTTTAAAAAACTGGAATTGAAACTGTTCGATAGTGACCTCCAAGGATTATAATTTTTTCAAGGAAATAATCTCTCTGTATCATGCCCTCCCTGGAAGTGCACAGGGCAATACTATGAAAAGGAAGCATCTGTTCTACAGGGAGGCTATTTAGTTATAACTAGATTTCACTTCGTTCTTTTGGTTCATATTCCCTTTAGAAAATATAGTAACTGCATTTGGGGGTGGGGAAATGCTTTTCAAATGCTTCAACTTTGATCACTGCGATTTTGTCCTGAAGAGGAAATGGAAAAATTTCTGCCGCCATTGTGCCAACTGCAGAGCAGAAGCTGTATGCATGCTCCTCATTCAAGAAGACTGGAGATTTTGTTACCATACCGGCTTCTGAAAGCCACGTGAAATGGGGCTGACATAATAGTTCAGCAAGCAAAGTTCTTATCACAGGTTGTATGGCTGTTGACACATCACACATTCAGGATATCACTTCACATTTCAACTGCACAGTAACTTTCCACACTCTACAGTCTTGGGAGGACTCTTTGAAAATCAGTAACTGAGCTTCAATGCCTGAAAGATACTGATGCACAAACAAACGTTTGTTATGCTGAAGTGATTCCTCCTTCACAGTGTGACACTTTTAGGACCCCACCTGCATCACGGGCACAACTGGACCATGAAAGCCAACAGCAGAGAGGCCATTTCCTGAGCTGCTTGCAGATCAGGGCTTTGCCTCTGCATTGGAGGGGCACTTCACGCCCAATTCAAAAGATACTCTACAGACAGATCTGGATCCTGCTTTTCCTCCCAGGCCTTTGCCCATGGTGGCAATGTTTGCAATCTTTAGCCCCTTTGTCCTCTCATAGCTGCAGGGCTGCTATAGGCTGTGAATGGGTTTTTACTACATTTGCACATACTGAAGACCCCTAAAGTGGAAGAGCAAAGAAAAAAAAAAAAAGTGATTTGGATATGCCCCAAGTCTCTCACTACAAAACTCAGATTGTATCAGCGCTATGTATCTCATTCAGAGCCTGATTCTTCCTTGCACTTCATTCCAGCAATACTGGGAAGGCTGTAAGTAAGGCCTATAGGAATATTTGTGGATATAGAAGTCTATGCCAGTTTCCCCAACCAGCCGTCAGCACATCTTTAAAAGATGTTGTCAATTTCTCAGCTTTGTAAGGAACTTTAGGGAAAAAAAAAATGTGCCTGGTGCCATTATGGAATATTTGTCTTTTCTTTCTTTTTCTTTCAGTGAAACTGCTGTGTATGTTAGTTTTGAATCTTCCATGTCTTGGCAGCAGCCTTGTGCTGAAGCTGATGATGACTGACTTGTTCAGTTCTGTCACATTTTCACTCAAAATCTGTTTGGCTCTAGCTTGATTGTTGCCATATTTGGGTGGGTTAGAATCATATTTTATCATTTCACTAAGAATGCTGTTTCGGTTATTTTAGGGAAGAAACATAGGCTCTTCTTGGAGAAAAGCCACAATTCAGAAATCAATTAATCCTACTGAAAGCCTGAATGAAAATGATGGAAAACTGGTTGGGTTACAGATGCTTTAAAGTTTTGCAGACAGCTGGAAAGACCACCTGCATGCTACACATCCCTTGAAGGAATGGAAAAGCTGAATCTCTGACAGTCTAAGCACAACTTGGGTCCTTCTTTTGCATCAGAGAGGTACACAGCTATGAAAGAGAACACAAACAGCCACCACTCCCATATCTGATTATGTAACTCTGAATGCAAGCAAATAGTTGTACTGTGAAATGAGAAGCAACTGCCTTCCAGAGCTGCAAGGGTTGTTTACACTTCTTAATAAGGAAATATTTTCCAGTGTAACAAGTCCTCTTTTTCTTGGTGCTATGACTAGAGATAGAGTTGGAAGAGAAAGTATAAACACATCCAGAGGACCAGTTTTAGTGCTTTTATGTTTAACAATAAACAGTGAGATGTCCCTTGTTCTTCCCCTATTCCTCATACCCATGGCAAAGACAGTCCACAGCAGCAGAAGCTAAGGACCATTAAATATGGTCAGTAAACATGCAAGTAGTTGCATATTAAACACTCTGGAACATTTACATCGAACCTTTGGCTGTCATCTGCCAGTCATTTTGTGCAAGATTCAAGTCTTGTTAATAATCACACTACCAAATATCAAGCTGCAAACTGTTCAGAAAAAAAGACCCTTTGCAAATGCAAAGTCAGACTGCACAGACCACAGTGGAGAACACAGGACCTATTCGTTCCTACATTAAAGACTATCTTGTGGGCAGAAACTGGAGCAAAAATAAATTGGATTTTAATCTGATTTAAGGAAGGTTCCAGCCAAACTGGATTCTGATTGTCCAGTGTAAACAACATCAATCCAGATAAGAACCGTGTTTATATAGAACTGTACAGCTTGAGTCCCTCAATTTATTTCTTAAGTAGAATACAGTTTTAGAGTTTCTTTACCAGCAATATCCCCAAGGCATGTCTTAATGCCAACATGTATGTTTATACTAACATGTATGTGCTGTGTTGGAATCAGAGTAGCTGACAGCAAGAGCAGGAAAGGATAGGATGTGGGGCACCTACACTGTCTGGCAAGCCAAACTCGGGAAGGTGTTGGAAAATGATCCTAGCATTGTTAACACTGTGTGAGCTTGTACTGAAGTCATTCAAAGGATATCACAGGCTGGGTCTGATGCAGTGGACATACATCACATACAAAGTTCATCTAACTCTAACCTACATGAATGACCCAGCCACTTTTGGCTCCTGTCAGGAGAGCTAAAAGGAACACATTGATAAGAGCTAATCACGCCCCTGACATAGCCATAGCCTAAGCACTTTTATTTGCTCAAGTTATTTCAGTTTCTGTTCCTGTTTCTAAATAGCAAACAACGATCACTGCCCTCATTATCAGGCCAGTATCACTCCACCTCCACCACCTCTTGCAAAATGTGGGCGTAGGATAACATGGGCTTGTAATGGTTGCATACGATTCCATTTCAAGTTTTGAACACACACAACAGGCAGCACTGGCATTATGTAGACATCCGTTTATATCCCCTATATAGCTTGACTGTAGTGATGGAAATAAAGCTCTGCTTCATTTCCTTCTCTGCGCACACATACAACTAACACTGCAACCTTAAATGAACCCAAGCAAAAAAGGATACATTTTCCTAATTTGCTTTCTTTCCCTGCAGATGTTTGTAACAGAGGTCAGGCAGCTAAAATGTCAATTGGTTTTTCACACTCACCATGAATGAAGCCATAGCCTGTGCCAGCTAGAATGTGTCCTTTCATTTTTCTTTTTCCCAAGAGGTGATCTTTCTATCCCTGAAGATAGAGTGATATTGTCTCCGTTGTCTTACACAGAGAACAGGATCAGTTCCTTCCCATGTCATTGAGCTGTTAGAAATTAATGGAAATATGATTTAATGTACAGCACAGGTAGACAGTCACCCTCCAAAAACTCATTGCTTCTAACGAGCCTCATTTCATTTTATTTTCAGGTCAAATGATTCCTTAGCAGGAAAAGGGAAGGGAAGAATAACCAGGTATTAAGAAAAAAAGGATCAGACATAAGTATGGCCTATTAATTCATGCACAACAGATAGATTTTTATTATAAAAAGATGTGCTTGACCTTGCTGTCACAACATTGAACTATGGTGTTATGAAAATAACAACACCGCAAAGTTAATAGGACATCTAAGCTGTATGTATAGCAAAGTTCATGAGGTTTCCTCAAGATATGTACGTCTCAAGCAATGTAAATGGAAGTCTGGATCCATCAGGAGCACTTGGGCACACTGTGCTCTTGTTCCTGGTGGGCCAAGGTAGTTGTCTGACCCTCCACCCTCCTCACCTTTCACACTCCTCTTTATGTATAAATACATTTGCATTTCAGTGAAGGTTATAGGAAGGGTTTCCTCCCTTCTGCACCAGCCAGTGTCCTTGTATGCATGGATTGAGATGTATGTAGACGATGCTTGTGTAGGCAGTGCCTGGGGCTAAGGGTCGTGAAAGGGCTAGGCTATGGTGGCATTTGGGGCCAGAATTGGAAACCTGGCCACTACCAGCCTAAGGAAGGCCTGTACGACCCACAGCACCCCTTAGATAATTCAGTCCTGTTTTTTTCAACAGCTGCAAAACACAGCTGGCTCTGTGTGGGCCCAGCACACAAGTGGAGCCATTATCCTTCACCTCTTCTCACTAAGTGGCAGAGACCTAGACTTGTGTTACAATAGAAGTAATCATTCAGAGACATACTTAGCTCTGTTCCTGAGTAACTCACCCCTGTTTCTGAGCAAACTCCATATATATAAAGAGCTTCTTAGTCCTGTTAGGGGGATTTATGAGATCCACTGTCTCTTTTAATCGAGTTCAGTTTCTTCATATTCGAATACATGGCAGAACCACAAGCCTTGAAAAAAAGGATTCCTGGGTGCTTGAGGAGCATCAGGAAAACACGCAGAAGAAAAAAGGCTTCTCCACTGGGATTTAAGTTTGAACAAGTCTTCAACCTCTTTGGTATTTAGATTTTCCATCTGTGAAACGGACATAATAATTATGCAGCTAATCCATGAGTGCAGGACTTCAAGATTGTACAGATTATCAGTTGTCTCTGGCTTGTGGAAAGCACCCATCACTGCACAAGTGGTCACTGATTTTATTTCTTCCTACATACAGAAAAAAAAAAGCAATGCAATATTGCAACTAGTTTTCTATACCAGTGCCTAGGATAGAGTGAGGATATAGTCTAAAGGATCAGTAAACTGCCTACAGAGTAAGTGCATATAGTGTCTGAAGCAAAATCTGCTTGTCTTCTCTGTGGCAATATGTGTTATGTGACTGGAATGGCTAGAGAATGTCAGCCATCACTGTAGGTAGGTTTTTGTTGCTGAGACATCTCACTTGCTTATCCATGGAAAAATGCTCCTTGGTCAGGCCAGAAGCAGGTCAAAGTAAGATGGCAGCACGCAAGGGTCACTGATTATTTCTGAGGCTTTAACACCCAGGGCAGAGAACTAGTTCAGACAAAGTGAGAACTGACAGCAACCTTTGCCCAAATCTTAAACCAAACCCAGAGTAAATTCAGTTAATATTCAGTTGCCTGCACTCACTGTCTGTGGATGAGACCAGGATAATGTACAACTGAGTGACTCTGCTCTGGTTAGAGCCAGCAAGGACCAGAAAGTCCAGTCTTAGGGTACTGCCAGGCTGATTTCTGGAAAAAAGGGACATATATTCTGAGCCTTGGAAGATATTCACAACTCTTGCAGACCCTGTGAACCTCTGGAAGCTCTAGCCTCCCTAACCAATGTACCTCACTCATGCCAGGCTTTGTGTCAGCTTTGTATAAAGCTACTTTTTGACTCCATTGTGTTACTTAACGGAGTTTACTCACTGAAAATTATTTCAGGCACTTTTGTTATAAAATATGATGCATTAACTTAATTTGATAGTTAAATTGTAGTGTTTAGATTGTTCCACTAAAATCTACATAAAAAGAGATAAATGTTAATGAATCCTATTTTTGATAATCTAAACACGAACTCCATTTCTGTAACACTTCGTCTTATTTTGGAAAACACAGCTAATGTTAATTAAAGGGTTTTTTTTCTTCACTTCATTTAGGATGTATGTATATGTTACCATCATGCAACTGCAAGTGCTTAAATTTTTAGGATTATTTGATACTTTCTAGGAACTATGCGTGTGTTTTTTCCTTGTGCTTAATGCAAGATTGTTTAACCCTCACTGAAAGACATCAAAGGGTATGATGACTTCATGAAAAATGAGTTTGAGAAGCAACTTGACCATAGCCTACAAACATCTTCCTGGTGGAGCAGCTACTTGTAATACAGAGCTCTTCAAAGAAAAAACATAAAAGTATCTTGTGATTCGAAGATCAAGCAAAAACAATCAATAAGAAAAAAAAAAGAAAAAAAAAGGAAAAAATAAGGGAGAGAGAGAGAGAGAAGGGTAGATTTTCCATTACTTGAAATCCTGAACTCCAGAACACCTAAGAAATAATGCTAGAGATGAGGGGGTGAGGCAGCAATAAACCTGACAAGGTTCTGTAGCTGCGTCATGGAGAATATCAGACTAGGTCATTGTACTGGTTACTTCTGAGTTTACTGTAATTGTGACTGTAACTCTGAATGCACATGCTCCTGAATTTCCACTAAATTCAGAATGGTTTGGACTCTGGATTCCTATTTAGTCCCATGGAGCAAAGCACAGATACGGATATGAATCCTTATTAAAACTCTACCAAAATCTGATGTAAGAAGACTTGGATCTAATATTCTGACTTTCATGAATTTTTAAACAGAGTTTTTTGCTTATTCCAGTGCTCACTTATTTCCTTCTCTTGGCCATAATAAAAGCAGCTGTTTGCTGCTTTGTAACGAGCAATCTGCAAGGCCTTTATTACACAAATAGCATTTGTATGCTATTTGGACTGGTGGACTTCTACATAGATAAAGCAGAGATGAAATTTCATGTAAGTGTAGGCAAGAAAAGTGCTGTTTTTCACTGATGCTCCCCCGTGACTTTGTTTATACAAGAGGCAGGACTCTTTCAGTAAACGTGTGGGTGATGTAGCTGCAATGTGAAGTGAATCCGTATGAATCCATAGCTGTTTTAGTGCAGCATTTGCATTGCACTGCAGGTTTGCAGTTTCATTATTCCTGCTGTCTTGCAAGCCACAACACAGTCCTTCAACATGTTACATCAGCTGGTCCCATTCAAACAGAACTGTTTCCCAACATCATTAAATACAGCTCTGTTTTGCATTGTTGAAGGCAATGAATCACAAAAGCTGTGATTCATAAAGTTTTGTTCAGTTATGTCCCTGAGCTTGGCTTTGGACTGGGATATGATTCGCTCAGTTCAGAAACAAGTGGAAAACACAGTTAACCCTCTCTGTCCTGTAAGACATGCATTTTTTGCCAGATGGCAATTGTATTGGAGACTGACATTTTTGCAGGTTAAATGGGAGCCACTCAAACATAGATTGGACCTGTATTAATCTTCACAAGTTTTACAAAATCTTGCCTTCTCAGTAGTTCTTCTATTAAATCCAAAGCTCTCCATTTATGCTCAGCTTTAAGTCAGTTCTCAGGGCAGCAATAACCTCTGCTTCTCCCTTCTCTGATAATCTTAGGAGAACAGAACTTTGTCATGAGTAAGATCTCCCACAATTTGACAATTGCCAGGGTGAAGCCAAGATATTTTTTGCAAATGAAAGTTGCAGCCTGAATAAAACATTCCTTTTATCAATGGAGGACATTTTTTCAATAACAAGCACCTGTGCCAAGTGCTTTTTTGTTATATAGCAAAGATGTGATGGGAGATGATTGAATAAATAAGTAATGCAGTTGAAGAACATTATTCTTGTTATTCTCTGGGGAAAGAATCCTTCAGATCCCACTGGGGTATCTGTACAGGAGTTCTGGAGAAGGAAAAGTATTTTGCAAAGCTAGGCAACCCTTTTCTCCTCAGACATGTGTAAATCCATCTCCTGCCTATGCTGCTGTAGTCCAGGCTTCTTTTCATCTTACTAAGGAAGTCCTTTTTCATGCAAGACTATGCAATCTTATCTCCAGGTCTTGAAAAAACACACTTCCCATAAGAAAGATCAGCATTTCTGGAAAGTAGCATAGCAGGAGAGAAGCCGAAGGGTGGAGGTGGAGGGACCAAAAGAAGTGAAAAATAAAAAGAAAAAAAATTATGCTTTTTTCATCTATGGAGCAATGCAGGGGCAGTGAGGCTTCAGGTTTGTCATCCTGCCTGTGTACCTCTTCATGATGATCTAGGACATAAGGAGACATCTGTCTAAAAAGCATGTCGTTTCTGACCTTTATAGAACAAGCATGGGACTTTGCATAGGCTGAATCCTTCTGAGAGCCAGAAAAGGAGAACAGAAGTGTAGACAGGTGTCTTAATTAGCATCTGCATTGTGTGTTTGCGGTAGTAACAGCATGGAAATTTGTGCTTCCAGCTCTGGGATCCCACAGTCCATTATGCTTAGTACGGGGGCCTCTGATGCAGAGTGCTGGGTGGAGAAACACAGTGGCTGGAGAAACAGTCTTGCAGCACAAGAAATACATACAGTCAATCGGCTTCTCTCAGCTTTGCAACTCACTTAATTTTGGTCCTTCAAGTTGTCTTGACCTCAGCATAAACAATCCCACTGCAAGTTTTGTTTTGTTTTGTTTTGTTTTCCTTTGTTTTGTTTTGTTTTTTTAATGGAAATCTGCATCAGTGCTTCTTCCACCCACAGGCAGAGCTCAGAGTGCCCACAGTTTTTAGAGCTCCACCTATGTAAACTTTTGAATGTTCTTTCACAGATCTGCCTGGGAGCACCTGCCAGGAAGGCACTGCAATAGCCATGCCCTGGTTTGGTAAACTTCAGATTTCAGACTCACCTGGAGTTCCTGCTTTGAACACCAGCACAGAGCAGTCCAGGCTACTTTCATTTCAGATGCTGTGGCTGACTGCAGTCACTTGAAATGGTGGTAGCCCTTCCTGGGCACTAGACACTGTGGTGGCATTTTGGTAGCTGCTTAGGACCTGTGGCAACATGGCTTGGCTCCAGAGACAGCAGTGTCTGTGGAGGATGATGCTGCCGAGACTTCAGCAGTGCTGAAGCAGTTGCACCAAGAGGAATGTGGATGGCTCCCCTTCATTTTAATGGATAATTACCTTTAAAATCTGATTATAGACTTTTTAGTGTCACTAACATTATTTAGGTTAGCATTTCACAAGCACAATATACAGAGATAATGTATGCTCAGCCCTGTCACATCCTGTCGTTCTCTTCATTTGAAGGGACTGTCTCCAGGAGTGAAGCTGTAAGTCTGAATATATTAAGTGCCATAAAAAAAATCAGTGACTTATTTGGATAATTGAGAATCTCAAGTGAAAACATTGTCATCCCAGTAGCAAAAATGTGCTGGATCCCAAGCCTGTGTCTTACTCAATAGGGTAGATCTTCTACAGAACTCCACAAAGCACCAGTGAAGGCATATAACTTTAATAAATGAGCATCATTTGGTATCTGTGAGCAACATTTTTTTTCTTTTTAATACAAAGTGGCTGTGGTGTTTAGTCTAGGTAATGTATTCTGCTTCCACTGTTGGTATTGATGTCCTTTCAAGTGAACAGAATATGTAGCCGTTAATGAGTTCTTTCTGTTGAGATGTTCAGCAATGAAATAATTAACAATGTTGATGTGTAAATTAGGCTTGAGAGTTTAAATTGCCATTGAGATGAATGAGATGGATCACTGTTCTCTGACTCTTGGTTCAGCACAACAGATGAGGACTGGCTATATGCTAAACATAGCAGTACTTCCATTAAAAGCACATGCAACCACAGGCAGTCACTCTGCCTTGTCTCTCTTCCTGTTGTTGTCTTCCAGGCAGCCTCCAGACTTAGGGCACACCAAGAGGTATTGTGGCTGACGACAACTGTGTGCCTCAGTAAAAAAGAGTAGAGGAGGTGTTTCAGCTGCTATTTTTTAGGGGTTAGAAATATTTCTGTGTTTTTACTCTTCCTAAAATAAGAAAAAGAGGATCATGCAATTAACATCATGTTTGCACAAAATATATAAAGCACTGATTTTCAGTGAAAATCAGTCAAGTGTTGCTTGCACTGACACATGAACTTCTGACCTCAACTTCCCTTTATCTTCTCCCAGTGGCACTGAGATCACAGCAATGCTGAAACAGATTAATGCCTCTAAACTCTACTTCAGAGACAGATCCTCTAACACGGTTTACATTTTGCAGACTGGAGACTGCAGTTTTCCACAGCTGACTGCTAGGACGTGGCTTAGTGGGAGCTGTGCCACTCACCAGGGAGACTGGCTTTTTATGGTCACAGTAAGGGAGTACTAGAAAAGTGGGAAGGGAGACGTTGTGCTTCATGGAATGAAAGAATGTGCTGTTTTCTACAGTGAGTCACTATTGTATGCATATTGTTTTTAAATATTTGACTTGTTGATGTCTTATCTGCTGTGACTTAAGTGTACTTAGCTAGCACAAAGACTTGGCCACTAGCATTGAACTGTTTGCCTCCTCATTGAACTCTAGGCTTAAGCAAAGTCAGATGAGAAACAGACAACCCAGCATTTTCCAAACACCATGAAAGGCATAGTCATTAAGTCACAAAGAAAAAGCAAAACTCTTCCTCTGCAAGTATTATTAAGGGGAAAATAACAAAAATGAAGCACCTGAAAAAGACTTTTTATTCTGTGAGTATGGTTGCCTTGTTCTTTTTGTCACGTTAAGACATGAGAATCAGCAATTTATACTTCATGTGAAATTCCTATATTTAGAGAATGGACCAAGAACCTGTGTGATGCTGCTGGGAGTCATTGCTTTTAGTAAGAGGGGCCTCCCTTCTGTTTTTTTTTTTAGCATAAATATGCTTCCTTAGGACTTGCTGCATATGTGTAGTCCACCTCTCCCTCTAACTGCTGTGTATTGCTCTGCTGTGGCAATCACCATAGCTCTGGAGCCCCTAAAAGATATCATTGATAGTTGTGTCATATTCAGTCAGGAAATGTTCTGTACAACTTCCCAGCACTTCAACTTTGCACATTTTTGACTGCAGAGCCTCTTGTTTTATGGCAAGGTGACCAAGACAGTTTTCCTTTTTACAGGGCTCTGTTAAGAGACAGAGTTCAGAGTTTGCAGCTTTCAGCACTCAGCCTTTTATTGCTTATGGACATTCTGCACATTACACTTTTGTCCTTGACATGGCTTTGTAATATATTTTTAGCATATATTGTTTTGCACATATGCAAAGTTATGCTTTTCTGTAGGGATAGATCCATACCTTTTCCTTAATTGCTTTTCTCTGAGTTTTCTGAACTTGTGTTCTTCTGGGCATAATCACAGTTCTGCCTGGAACACATCAAATTAAGCACTTTTCCTCTGACTCTCCCTTCATCCACACTTGCTTTCTATTCCTGTGCTACTTCAGTCCTACTGTCCCTCTGGCTCTTAACTTCAATCACAGAGCTTTGCAGGGGCTGGAACAGTGGCTGTCTTGAATGCCTATTTCTTCCTTGTTATTCATGAAGTGCTTAATCTCCTGAATAAAATGTCAGAAATATGTCATCAGAAAAGTGAGCCATCTTTCCATGCTTTACAGCCTCGGGCATCCTCCAGAAAGCTTCACACCTTTTTGGAGTGTGTGTAACAGTAGGTGAAGCTGCCATTTAAGCTGGGAATCTTTTGAATGAAAGTATTTCTTAAACTAAAACCGTGAAGAACTTCGGAGTTGAAGTCTACTCAAGTGATTTGCCTGAGCCCCAGATTCATACTGACGTGCTCTTTAATCCGTCAGACTACTGACTTTGAGAACATTGCATTTGTATGAAGACGTATTTAAGTTTTGATGTTAGCAAGAAAATTTCTACTATTTTTGGACAATAAAAGTGTAGCCTGTGATTTTAGTGGCAATTCTTTATGTTGTTTTTCTGTAGCAAATCATTTCTTCTTTGGCTGCTGCTTTCTGTCCTGATGTTGGATGCAGTATTTTGGTGGGGTGGAGAGCCTGTGAAGCACTTTGGGATAGAGGGGGTTAGCAAATGTGTGGTCCTGCTGGCTGTCTCCACACTCACAGTCAGTTTGTCCCCCAGGAGCAGCAGCACTGAGGCCAGTGGCCAGTGCCCTTGCGAAAGTGGTGCCAGAGGACAGTCCTGCTCTCAGTTCTCCCAAATTCTTTCACAGCTCTGATCCAAGCCTCTTGTATGAGTAAAGGAGGTGCAGAGGGCAAGCAGTTAGATGTACCATACTAGCACGGATGAGGATGGAGTGATGACACGTTAATCAGGAGGGCAGTAGGGGCCTGTAGCTCCCAGGTTGGCCATACCAAGGGTATGTGAAGGGGTTCACTGTGCTTCTTCTCCCCCAAACTCATCCCCACTGAGGCCTTCCCTGCCAGGCCACTGAGTGTCTCTCTGCAAGCAGCCCTGTGTCAGCAGACAACCCCACCAGGACCTGCCATTTCCTTACCCCTTCCCCACCTCAGCAGGGCCAAGGTGGGAGAACGGGGCAACTGGCTTGGTCCACGGAGGTAAGGTCAACATGCACACTTTGAAGGGAAAATGCAAGTCAAAGCATAATAAAGCACAAAGCCTTTATCCTTTCTGGAAGATTGCAGTACCTGACACCTCATAAGTTTGCCCCTGATTATGGACACAGCCGGACTGAGGCCTTGCACTGCCGCCTGCCATGTTTTCTTCAGATGGAAAATAATCTTGGTCTTCAGTGCTGTAAAACAACAACCCAGTGTAAGAGGCAGCTCTGGTGACTCGATGTGTTCCTCCTGTTTTGCAGGCAAAGGAGCCCCACGGCAGGGGAGAGCCGCTTCCCAGGTCCGAAACACGGCCCCTCTGGGGCAGCGACGACACAGGTAGGGGCTGGGCTGCACATGGGGGGTGCGGGGGGCTGTTTTGTCCGCAGCTTCGTTCAGGCCTGTGGTCCTTTTCCCAAGGCCAAGCTTCATTGGAGGGTGTTTTTCATGTTGAAATGAGATGTAGGCTGTCGCCTGCTGTGTGTTTGCTGGACAACAGCAACAACAACAACTTCTGCGTAGGGTGGCTGAAGCACACAATGTGCTGCACAAGAGCTCCTGAGGAATTATGCTGTGGCATAATGAGGAGAAACAAAAGTATTATAGCAAATCCCTTGGATCAACCACCAGCCATGCTTCGGCATCGACCTGCTGTGTGGGCAGAGCTCTCAAGAGCTGCCAGGCAGAGCCCTGCGGGTGCATGGAGACCAGGCCCTGCGTCTGAGGAGCTGCATTGGTTTCACAAGAAGGAAGATAGTACGACACAGGCAGAATAACTGAGAAAGTGAGCTCACACACACCCTTCTTACCCTGTTGCCTTTCTGTTTGGGGGCTTTTGTTTGTTTGTTTTTGTGGTTTGTTTTTATTTCTTTTTGCCTTATCGTAAGCCTAGATCTTATTTACAAGTTAAAAGTGTACCAGATTAATTTAGTCTTGGTACTGTGGTTGGGTGGCATGTTAAAATTGCATTTAAGCTAGGAAAAAATGCTGTGGCTACAGACTGCAAATGTCCTGGTAAACATGCATGGCAAGTATTTGTCAGATCCTGAGGCAGATTTCACTGAAGTGTTTGGGGATTTTCTTCCTGCTCTCTTCACCATTTTTGCAGCTGCCCCTCTGGGAAACATCCCAGAAGCCTCTGTCCCCATTAGGAGGAAATCTTTCACTTCCTCACTTTGATTTTGAATGCTTAATGCTGCTGTATAATTCCCCTGACCTATAACCAGTCTTGGCTTCTGTGCATACAGAAGAAATGCTGATCTAGATGATAAACTTTTATGAAACCACTTTAGAAATATATGTAATTAAGTAAACACACTAAATGTAAGATACTACTGTGGTCTGTAAATGTTGCAGGTTACACTGATTCCTAACCAACATTAGCTATAGTCATAACACACTTTTTCTAAAATATGGGAGCCCACCCAGGATAGCTCCGCTGATTTAGCTAAGTTGCATGATGCTTTCTTCTTTCTGAATTGCAGCAGGGCAGGGACCCACTTGACCCCTCTGTCAGCAGCATGGGCAGTGTAAGAGCTGTAAATGAACTTCCTACTTGCTCCTGCCTGTTCTCTGCCAGAAATTGTTCCTCCAGTTGGGTCAAGAGCTGGCTGCAAGTGAAATGACCCAGTTACAAATGCAGTATTTAGGCATTTGCACTGTGTTTACATGGCAACATTGGGTGTCCTTGAGGGTGATTGCGACAGGCAAAGTAATTGCTCGGTCAGAGCATGAGGAGCAAAAAAGGGCAGGATATAACCGTGCAATTAAATAATTTCTCCAAATGATCTTCAAAAGCTTTATCAAAAATTTATTGGCAGTGGAGGTGTGGGTTGTTGTTCTTTTTCTTACCTGGATTGTTGAAGCATCTAGGATAAATTCAGTGAAAGTGGAAAAAGTGCTCATGATTTACTGCTCTAGGAGCTAATCTCAGGGTATCTGAACTTTAAAGACTTCTGCCAGGACACAACTGCTTTAAACTGGTCCTTCAATGTTAGTTTGTACTGACTGGTGGCTGGGGCACTTAGCACAACATGTTAATTCACCTTCGATTTTTAAATGTTTTCCAATGGTTCTGCTTAAGAAGCATTTAACAATTACCTCACCGTATCAATTAAGCGAACTTGATTGAAACCCAATTATATCACCATAACAAGCTTTGTAGCCAATTCTTAGGCACCTGTAAGAATGCTATTCGAGGTCTAATGCCGTATTTCTTTCCAGGTTTCTACAAGTGCAGTCAAAGGTAATTTTCAGGACTGAAGGGGTCCTGAATTTTTACACTTTACTTGCATACCGGCTCTTGGTTATGCCAGAGGACTTAAACTGCTTTGAAGCAAAAGCTTGAATTCTTGGTTTCCAAACCCAGAGGGTACTGAGTCTTACGACTTGGCCGTTTTGCGCTGTGTTTACATGGCAACATTGGGTGTCCCCGAGGATGATTGCAACAGGCAAAATAATTCCTTGGTCAGAGCATAAGGAGCAAAAAAGGGCAGGATATAACCATGAGATTAAATAATTTATCCAAATGATCTTCAGAAGCTTTATCAATGATCCATCTGTCTTAATAAAAGAGCAGTAGTTCTAAGCCTACTGTGACCTTTAAAAGAAGTGTATGAATTGTCTGCAGATTCAAACCACAGCTAACATTTATAGAATTGTCCCATTATTTATCTTATAGAAGTATATATAATGTATCTCTTGGGTTTGCAAAGGAAATGGAAACAAGCAAAAGCTTGCCAGCTATGGTTTCCACCAGTAGATAATCTGGAATTTCTGTTTATAACATTGAACAGTGGCACAGCCAAAAAGCCATTGCTTCACTGACGGCTCTGCCTTCCTTAGAGCTCCACCAGGTCTTAAACCATGGAGGGGAAGTGCCCTCCCCATATCAGTGCCAATACAAAAGGAAAACTGCAGGACTTAGGAGACTGTCCCTGCAGTCCTTTGCATTTCCACATACATTCACTGAGCTCAAAGATACACTTGTTAGCAAGAAGCAGCTCTTACTTTTCTACATCATTTATCTCAAATTGTTCTTAATAATTTGGATCTGAAGTGCCTATTAAA
Organism: Anser brachyrhynchus; assembly: GCF_964034855.1. Lineage (NCBI taxonomy): Eukaryota > Metazoa > Chordata > Aves > Anseriformes > Anatidae > Anser > Anser brachyrhynchus. The sequence goes on from NC_137696.1 coordinate 65,573,707, forward strand.
TAAAGCTTAAAAATCTGAGATACTTAATGCCTCTGGTTTACAGTGCCAGGTTTACAGGAGTTTTGCCAGTTCTTACAACTAGATGATGATTTTCATGATATTTCAAGTTTCCTTTGCATATCCTTACTTGCTGGTGTTTAGATATTTAATACTTGTGGCTGAAGAGAAAATGTGAGACTGAAGCACCTGGAAGCTCTGAAAACATAGAGCAAGAAGAACTTACAATTTATTATTTTTATTTAAAAGTTATGTGTAATCCAGTTTTATAACTTGGGGAGACTGTCTGGACTCATGATTTTGGAATGCTTTAGGTTGGCAGCACCTTTCCCAATAGTGGCCACTTTATTTCCAGTTCTCTGCTCCTGTCTATTCAATTCAGTTCATCACAGCATTTTGCAACTGAGCAGGGAGTGCCACTTGTGTATCCAGCACAGGTTTGCTGTAGTTATTTGTGCCACACACAATTGGAAATCAGCTGTCCCTGGCCCAAAATAATGCAGTTCATGAGCTCAGCTCTGTGCTTGCTAACTCACCCTAATAAAAATGCTTGTGTCTCCTCAATTTACTGCAGCCAAGTCATTCCCAGATATCTGAGAGGGTCAAGGGCCTCACAAGATCATGATCTAGATGAATAACATTTTACCAATTTAGAAGGGAATGTTTAGGCAGAAATACCCCAAAGAAAAGCGTCATCAAAGTTATGACTAGGCAATAAGTGTCATTATTTAAGGTAGCAGAAGAGACACGTAACCCAGGATGAGCTCCCCGGGGACACAGGTGCTGGCCTGGCTCTTGCACTTCTGGTCCCAGGTCCCCACGCTGGCTCCAGTGTCTCTGCCTGGCTCTGCACCCTGCCAAGCAGGCATGCTCATGAAGGCATCTCTTCCCACATAGGGTGATGGGGACCTTTGGTGTAGTCGGTTCTCTCATTTTGTGTTTGTTAAGGCTGGCTAGATTTCCACAAGTGGTGTGATTTTTGACCTTCATACTGACTAGGTCTATATTAATGATTTTCACCACTGAAAATGAGATCTACAGTGTTTACTCAACCAGTTTAAGCAAAGGAACTTGGGAGCTTTCCCAGTCATTTTGTCTTCAGGCTACAAAACTTTTTTTTTTTTTTAAACTAGTCTGCTTCCCAAATACTATTTCTCATTGTTATCTCTGTAGCATTCATTCAAATCAGCATTCAAAGCTAGACATAGTATTACATCTGAGACATTCAACAGTCATGTGGTAACCTTCTCTCTCTCTTCTCTTCACCCCTTCCTCTTCCCATCCTCATTCTTCAAAATGGTGAACCCTTAGTTTGAATTTGAGTTTGTTTGGACCATATTTCACCATGAGGGCTAGAAACTCACTATTAAGAGAGAAGGAAGGAAGGAAGGAAGGAAGGAAGGAAGGAAGGAAGGAAGGAAGGAAGGAAGGAAGGAAGGAAGGAAGGAAGGAAGGAAGGAAGGAAGGAAGGAAGGAAGGAAGGAAGGAAGGAAGGAAGGAAGGAAGGGGGGGGGGGAGGGGGGGAGGGGGGGAGAGATTTTTCTGAGACTGAGATCCTGTGATACTTTTGCATATATTTACACCTGCTGGGCCCGATTTTCTGCTTCTTAGTCCAAAGGTCTCCAGAATACTACTGCTTAAATTTGATATCATTTTGCACTTACCTTGATATTCACTCTGGCAGATGTCAGTGATTACCAAAGAGGCAAACCAACAGATAATCAGTCTATTGGGTTTTCAGGCTTATTGCACTTGATAACACTGGTAATTTTATGTGGCTCTCAGCTACACTTTAAAGTTAATATTCCCTTGAACAGAGTGGGAATAGAGGCATAAAAGATTGAGGTTTAGTTCTCTTTTTTGCCAGTTTATCTACAGAGAGTATGCATGGGGAGATCTGCTTTTGCCATGGGAATGGATGGACTGTCTCTTTATGCAGTGAAAACATATGGCTCCTCTAGGGAATAGCAGCCAGAGAGACAGAGATGTAATAATTAGGGCATTTGCTGGAAATTTTCCCTAGTGCTGCACCTTGTCTTACAGCTCCATCTTAGAATTCTGCAGATTGCACTGCAAGCCATAATATGCAGCAAAATTGAAAGCAGTCTGTACGGACAAAGAGCAGACTGAAAAAATCAATCAATCGATCAATCACTGTGTGCACAAAATACTGAAGGGACAGTAAAAGTCATTGTTTCTTCTTCTTGAGAAGTAAAAAAATAATAATAATAATAAAAAAAAACACCCTCCACCAAGAACTATTACTTACCTGACTAGCACAACACTCTTATACAATATAGTGTAGTAGGTTTTGGGTACAAAAACAGTCCTCTGAAGACCCAGGTCAATATTCTTGTTTGGAAGTGCCTGAAAGCTTCTCTTTGCTCTTGTGGAATTTGTACTTAAGAGAACTGGGCTGCTAGTCCCATCTGGGAGCTCCTACCCTAGCATTCAGTGTTCTTTGCTGCCTGTGAGGACTGGAAGCAGAATCCTAAATCCTAAACATACCTGTGTTCAAAATGGAGAAGCACAGCATTTTTCCCCATTCTCCTCCTATAAAGCTCCCAAATCTCACCTGAGTGCAGGGAAGAGGAGTGCCCACCAACCCAGCGCCCCTCCTCAGCTCTGTTCTCCCTCCCTCAGCACAAAGGGCTAGAGCTGCCCTTCGGGTGTGCACCAATAAAACCCATGCTTCTCTTCCAACAAACCCTCAGTCTCATTCAGCAAGCTAAGTGGAAACTAATCCTTTGTTTTTCAGACTGATTATCAGGGTGGTCATTTTTCTCTCACTTTCCAACATCAGCTGACCATCATACTAGGTTAATTTTGATCTTTCAGCACAATATTTTTTAAATTGATCTCCAAAATAGCGTTGGTATTTTTCTTGCCAATGCATGTCTCTTTGAGAAAACTAAGGTTTTACTTCATCAAGCCCAACAATTTGGAAATCTGATTTCTTAATAGAGAACTTTTAAAGATTACAATTTCAAGCCTGTGGCATTTCTCAGTTTAATGAAACATCAGCTTTTGTTCTATTTTGCCCTCATCTTTTCCAATAAAGCTTTTTTTTTTTCTCCCCTGAAACAAAAGCTAGCACAATTAAAAATGTGATGAAACTGATCTCAAAGCACAGCTTGAAATTCAGCTTTGCAACTTACAGAGGATAATTATTTCACATTTTATTTTTCTTTTAATGTATTAATTTAGACACTACAACATGGTAGCAGATCAAAGGTCTAATAGAGTTTAATTGCAGTTAATATAAAAGTCTTTCTCTCTGTCATACTGAAATGGCAATGAAAAAGAAATGTAGCAGTCCGAGCTGAAGGTGTGTGAGGTGACTGCAGATTTACATTCAGGAGTCTCAAGCTGATCAGCAGCCACCAGTGGCAGGCGACAAGCAGGCTTCTGTGTCAGCTTGAACATTGCAATCTGGAAGATGTGTGGTGACTGTCCATTTTCATTTTTTGGTGAAAAAAATTGTGTTCCCAGGACTCATAGCTCTGAGGAATTTTTCCCAAGTACGAACCCAAACCATTTTATCACCTGACTTCAGACCTCTGCAAAGTGGATGGTGGTGTCACAGGTTGGCACTCCAGTTTTTGTGGCAATGCACGGAGAGGAACAGACACAGTTTTTCTGACCTAAAAGAGGTATCACAGTATCACAGTATCACAGATTTCTAGGTTGGAAGAGACCTCAAGATCATCGAGTCCAACCTCCGACCTAACACTAAGTACTCCACTAAACCATATCGCTAAGCTCTACATCTAAACGTCTTTTAAAGACCTCCAGGGATGGTGACTCCACCACCTCCCTGGGCAGCCCGTTCCAATGCTTAATAACCCTTTCAGTAAAGAAGTACTTCCTAACATCCAACCTAAAACTCCCCTGTCGCAACTTTCGCCCATTCCCCCTCGTCCTGTCACCAGGCACGTAGGAGAACAGACCAACCCCCACCTCTCTACAGCCTCCTTTAAGGTAACTGTAGAGAGCGATAAGGTCGCCCCTGAGCCTCCTCTTCTCCAGGCTGAACAAGCCCAGCTCCCTCAGCCGCTCCTCGTAAGACTTGTTCTCCAGACCCCTCACCAGCTTGGTCGCCCTTCTCTGGACTCGCTCGAGCACGTCCATGTCCTTCCTGTAGCGAGGGGCCCAAAACTGAACACAGTACTCCAGGTGCGGCCTCACCAGAGCCGAGTACAGGGGCACAATCACTTCCCTAGACCTGCTGGCCACACTGCTTCTTATGCAGGCCAGGATGCTGTTGGCCTTCTTGGCCACCTGGGCACACTGCTGGCTCATATTCAGCCGACTATCCACCAATACTCCCAGGTCCTTCTCGGCCAGGCAGCTTTCCAGCCACTCATCTCCCAGCCTGTAGCTCTGCTTGGGGTTGTTGCGCCCCAGGTGCAGGACCCGGCACTTGGCCTTGTTGAACTTCTTGAACTTCCTGTCTGAGGAGGAGAAGAATCAGTCTCTATCTGTCCTTTTTTCTCCTCTGACTATGAAGGAAGGCTAGACAAGCTGGGTTTAGCTTCTTAACTTTCAGTGCTGGAGATTCCTCAACACCCCTCTACTCCTTTCTTTTCTGTTCCAATCCTTATTATTGTCCTCAGAGTCCCATTTTCTTGCAAAATTTGTGCAGATATAGCACAGAGTTAAGTACTTATATCTTTTTATCTTTTTTTTTTTTTTTTTTGACTTCTCATTCTGTTGAGTTGTAAATCTGGGGTCTGACTTACCACAGAATATGGTGAAGGAGACCAGACCCAAATGAGTCAAACCAAGGCCCTAAAGGGATTTCTCCCAGAGTGTGGCAGTAGATAAGATTTCTAGAGAAACTGCTACATTGGCACAGTGTTGGTGAACAAAGGCGAAGGAGGGAAAGAGGATAAAAAAGAGGCCACCAGAGAAAACAGCAGAGCGACAAGAAGGCAGCACCTCCACTGCTCTCCCAGGTGCCAGCAGGATATCCAGATCTTCCCTTTAATTTTGCCCTTACATTTCCTCCACCACATTGTGTTTTCCAGCCAGTATCTAAACTGCAGCTCTCTTCATTTTGAGGTCCCATTTTCCCTGCAGGGATCCACATGTTGGCTAGCAAGACCTCATGGAAAGGATGAGCCGTTTTATCTGGAGTCTTGCCAGTGAAAAAATCTCCAGGCCTTGCAGGAGTGTTATGTTTCTGAAGAGCAATATGAGGGGCATCATCCACAAACCTTTTGTGCAGTTATGCAGCTAAGCAATAAATCACACAGAAACGTGGGTCATTTCAAGATTAATAGAGAATAATAGCTCTAGGAAAATGTGGCATAGAAGAGAAGCTGCGTATCAGGAGTCTCCTGGATATTCATTTGGATTGCTTGGCTCCTGCCCAAAGAGAACTATTGTTATGTATTTTATAGGCATTGAAGGAAACTTAATAGTAATTATAATAAATCATAAAAAGGCCATATTGACTGATGCCCCCACAGAAAAATGTAAATACTCAGTTGCTCTTTTTTTTTTTCTGATTTTTTTGCTATTGTTTCTAAAGGTGACCTTGAAATTATGATTGTGCCCAAGTTGGTTCCTTACAATGAAAACAGACAAAAAAGACAGAATTTTGTCTTTTGTAATGTGAATGCGAGGACTATATGTATCGTATTTCTCTGCAATATATTTTGCAAGAGAAATCTGTGAGACTGCACTTCTCAAAGGGTAAGCTTTGTCCAGAAAGGGGGAAAACTAACAAGGTCATACACTGCATACCATCACTTTGGTATTCATCAGCCCATACCATCATGCAGCAGAAATGGATGTTGCAACAGAAAAATCTGACTGAGGAGACATTTAGCTCTTTTCCCACATATGCAAATACTCTGAGATAAATGTGTTTTAGGAGAGAAGGGCTAACTATGGTTTGCTGTTCGTTATCCCCTAGCTACCTTTCAAGGCCCTAGGCAGAGAGTGATTGCTTGAGGCAAGAGGGGAAGCCTTCTTCAAAGAAACCTGCTGTTTTCCAGTTCCTACACAGAAGGCCACCTTCAGGAGATGGAAGGCTTTTGTTCATGTGAAGAAGACACTATGTTGTCAACTGTTTTTTACCTGAACTGTATCAGTGACTTATGTCTGTAACTGTATGAAAAGCTCAAAAACCTTCCCGCTACCCAGAAACTAGGAGAGTAAGAAGTGATCCTGGTAGCCAGTACAAAAAGGTTTCATTTTAAGTGATGTCAACAATCATATTTTTTCTTGATATCCTCCTTAGTCTAAAGGAGATATTTATAACTGCATTGTCACTGTACACATGGGAAGGCAATTTGCGAACACCAGTTCAGTGGTTAGGGAAATGAATTCAAAGCCTTTTATTATAATCAGACTTGAATATTTTGGAACAAAATTGCTTAGTTTACCTGAGATAAACTATCATTTTCATTTAGCCTATCACATCATTCAACCAGCATTGTCTGGAGATAATTACTGAAGAAGACAAGCTCTTGTCTTCCTAAAATAAAGCAGCATAAACTCATTTGCTGCAAATTAAAACAGATGGAAAATTGTTGCTGCTTTTAATATAGTTGCACAAAGAATGAGGTATGCAAGTATGTTAAAAGTAATTGCAACAAATACAAGATTGTGGCTTACAGCCTATGTTCTAAAAAAAGTATTTAAGACATGCAAGTTAAGATAAGTGAATTTATTCCTGAGAAGGAATTGGAAACTGTGAAAGAAACACCTCCACACAAAAGGCATTGGGTGCCTGTGGACAATCCCAGAAAACAAAACAAAACAAACAAAACCGTTATTTGAGCAAAGATTTCATTAGGATAACTTGCAGAAAAATCATAAATATTTAATGAACAAATAAAGAACTTATATAAACACACGTATGCATAATCACGTGGATGTAAATCATCCCACTAAAACTAAGGACTCTACTTGCCTACCTAAAAATGAAGACACTGGTTTGTAGAGCTGAGATCATGCAAGTTCTAATACAGGGTGACCTACCATGCCCTAAGATCTATACATATCCTTTAAGATGAAGTATAATGCCATCTGTAATACTACATTTAGAATCACTCTGCAGCTCAGGAGCAGCCTGACTGAAGGATAGATACTTCTCTGTTCACACAAACTTTTTCCTCTTACATTTGTTGCTACGTGACAGATGTGTCAGAATTGCAATACAGTTTTAACCACAGAAACTACAGATTCTGCTCTGCTGGAAGCATATTTGCTAGAATCTCAGCATTACTCTGTGCCTGAACATCTTTCAGCAAACACAAGAACATAGAGTTTTGATGGGAAATGAAAACCAAGGGGACACTGCCTTCATGAAACACATTCAATTCAAAGAAAGAAAAGTATTCACAAGTATTCCACTTATCCCAGAATTACTGAAACTGTTTAGGTTAGTTTATATTACCCCTCCCTTCAAAAGAAAATAAAATTTCTCTTCTTCCAGACAAAAAACCCACCTGTAGTTCAGAAAGGACTGGCTAACTAATGGGGAGAGCATGCCAGACTCTACACTACCTGTTTTAAGAGGACAAGTACCTCATTTTACAGTGTTATAGTGATTTTTAGAGGGACCAACCCATCCCATCCCATCCCATCCCATCCCATCCCATCCCATCCCATCCCATCCCATCCCTTCCCAAGGCCAGCCTATGACCAGCAGTGGAGCAGGTCGGTGTGGCTTTGCCTAGCTGAGGTTTAGAAATTTCTGGGGACAAGGACTTTTCCCTCTCTTAAGGAAGCCTGTTCAAGGGCTGCACTACCCTCAGATGGGCATTTTGTCTCATAATGTCTAGACCGAACACTGATATTGCTGCCATTGCCCCCTTTTGCACCTCCTGTTACCACTGAGAAAATTTGGGTGTCAATGTAGCTCCTCTTCAAGTACTGGTAGGGCTAGGCTGCTGTTCAACTGCCTTTGATCTCCTCTTTATCAGAGTAAACGAATCCAGCTCTTACAAACCCAGCTCTTCAATGGTTTTGTACAATAGACCCCCTGACCATTCTGGTAGCCCTCCACTAGGCTCTCCCCAGTTTCTTAACATCCTTCTTGACTGGAGGCAATTTTTTAATTATATTTGACTCTACCTTATGCAATAAAAATATGTTAAAGTGATCTCTTTCACTTTAAACAATTTTGAAGATGACTTTGAGCTGGTGATGTTCCTTTGAACGTGACTGTAGCTGAAGATGTTGCTTCCAGAGTGCTGTCTTCAGATAGGAACAGTGAAGAAGAAAGAAGGGTCTGAGGGAGGAAACAAAGTGAAATGCAGGAAAATATTAAGGAAAAAAAGATCACTCCAAGGAGGAGCTGGGGGCCGCCCATCTGGAAAGCAGTTTGTCAGAAAAGGACCAAGTTGAACATGAGCCAGCAATGTGTCCTTGTAGCAAAGCAGGGCACTGGTATCCTAGGAAGTATCAAGCAGTGTTGCCAGCAGATCAAGGGAGTTGATCCTTCCCTTCTGTTCAGCACTGGTGAGGCCACACCTGGTGTGCTGTGCCCACTTCTGAGCTCCACAGAAGAAGAGACATGGACATTCTGGAAGGAGTCCAACACAGTGCTATGAAGACAATGAAGGGACTGGAGCATCTCTCCTGTGAGGAGAGACTGAGACCTGGAACTGTTCAGCCTGGAGAAGAGAAGGTTCAGGGAGGATCTCATCAACCATATATACCTTCAGGTATATAAATACCTGAAGGGAACAACAATGAAGATGGAGCCAGGCTCTTTCTAGTGATACCTAGTGCCAGGACAAGAAGCCGTGGACAAAAACTGGAACACAGAAGGTTCTGTCTGAACATCAGGAAGCACCTCTGTACTGTACAGGTGACAGAGCAGTCGCACAGGTTGCCCAGAGAGGTTGTGGAGTCTCCTCCTTGGAGATCTTCAAAAGCTGCCTGGACATGGTCCTGGGCAACCTGCTCTGGGTGACCCTGCCTGACCAGGGGTTGGGGTCAAGATGGCCTCCAGAGGGCCCTTCCAGCCTCCACCATTTTGTGATTCTGAAAGGACAGAAAAAAGATGGAGTTAAAAACAAGTTATCCCCTGTCACTTCTGTAACACCGTGTTCCAAGACAAATGTAAATTAATGTGATCTATTTAGCAAACAGTGATGGGCCGTATTTGAAATCATTTAAGCTAACAGGTTTCATTCTTCAAAGACAGGAAAGCCAATCGCAAAAAGAGCCCTCCAAACAATTGTCTGGCTCTACATCTCACTAAATATGTTTCTCAGGAGCTTTACCATGACAACCTTGAAATATATCCTTCATTTATTTCAGTCCCTTTATAACTCTGTAAAAGCAGAACACTTCTGTCATGGAGGGGGAGGTCTAAAATAGCCTTCTGTCAGGGATTTTGTCTGAGCTTTCAGTGGTGCCCGATCGCACCAGCATATGCAAGCTTACCTCCACCTCCCAGATGACTGAGGAATGACTGAAAAAATGAAAATCCAATCTGGAATATGAATTGGTCCTGGTGGAAATGCTACTTAAAATCTTCCAAAGCAATGAGTAAATCGTCCGTACAAGGACTTCCTCTAAAAATGACTTCATCATATCAAGGGCAGCACACTACTCTCCCCAGAGCTCTGCGGAGGTCTGACAAACAACTTGCTCAAGACCTACTGCCTCAGTAGAACTTCACTGACACAAGGAAAACTGTCATATTTTTGGACTTGACTTCTGTGAAGAAAAAAAAACAATCTTGTGACAAAACCAAAGGAGCAAACAGCCCTGACGCCACAGGGCTTGGGAGTGTGCTCCAGACCGGCCACCAGCTAACAATTACGGAAACAGGAGAGCTACGCTTCCCTCCTGTCAGATCCACGTGTGGTAAAGGCTTTGCCAAACAGGGTCACAAAGTGCTTTTGTTGTGTTCGCACCTTGCTGCCTTGTAGTTTTTGTAGTGTCGATGGGGCTGTATCCCAGCATTTCTGGAGGCAGAAGTGGTCCTAGTCAGAAAAGGCAGCCTGGAAGACAGCTTTCTGTTTTTATAGAAGTCAAAGGGCTGTTTACACTTTATGGCAGGTCAGAGCAGCTCTACGGTCATCCACAGCCTCAGTGGGATGTTGTGTTTTGCACGAGTGGCCTTCAGCTGTTGTGCGGTGTTGCTGTGCAGTAATGCTGACAGCTGCTGTGCTGCGCTCCAAATTAGCGCCTTCCTTTCGCTCAGCAGTGAAGTAATACCTACACACAAGGCCAATTTCCAGTTCACTATGGAAATACCCCCAAAACAAGCGAAAATACTACCAAAACAGATGCTTTGCGCCCGTTTCCTATCAGCCACACGATACTTCCTGTTTCTATATGGAGTTCCCCACTTACTCCCACGCCAGTTCCTTTTTTTTTTTTTTTTCTTTTTCTAGCAGTCCAAATATTTTGCTTTGTGAAATGAATTCAGCATCTCAGTTGTTCATCTCAGTTATTCCACATTTCTTACAAGTCGGCCCCACGGAACTGTCGGGATGCTGAGCAATGCTGGTAAATGATGGCATACGGCCTGGAAGCCTGTTTTACTTCCTGCAGAGCCAATTCAAAGTAAAATTCGATTTTGAAAGCCATTTAAAGATCTCCTGGGAAAATGATCATGAGTGGTGAAAGAGGAATTTTATAAGTCAATAGCTGTAACATATTGATAAAACTGAAAACATAAAATAGTTTTTAATCAGCTTACCATTCTCAAATTGCCTTGAGAACATCTGAATTGCCATTTTGGTCCAATCAAAGTCCTGCCTGACCCAGCATCTCATCTGCAGTAATGGTCACTGTCAGGTGTTTCTCAGCCTGTGGCCTCTGCCGTGCCAGCAGTCCATTACACATCAGGTGGTGACCTGAAAAGTGGTCACAATTCTTCTTTTAAGTAATCAGTCAAGCAAAGATAACAAGGAAATCAAAATAATAATATTCTCAAAACATTCTTGAAAAAGGCAAGTGAGTGAACACTCAAAGCATAGCTTAATTACAGGTGTTTAATTATTAAAATCTTATAGTTGTATCGCACAAGGTGGTCCATGAATAGTTTTCCAAAAACCTAAACAACCCATGAACAAACAGAATTGGAAAGACACCGCTAAAGGGGAAGACACAAGAAACTCAGAAACACTCAGAGAAGTTCTTTTTTCCTATCCCAGCAGCCAGAAGTAGGTTTATACAACAAAATGGAATCCGATGTCTCAGTCCCATAAAATTCTTTTATATTTAAAAACACCACATCTGAGAATAAAAATGTGGATTAAGAAACAAAACCTCATTATATTAATGAATCAATGTTGGTTCTCACAGTTTCTAAAATCCAAACAACCCCCCACCCCCACCCCTGAACAAATCACATTTTCCTATTAAGTTGTCTTCAACAACTGTGTTCGCTGCTCCATTAGTCATTACTGTACATTTAAGTATGTTCCAGTGAACAGAAAAGCATGAATAGAAGTCCTTTTCTATTATTCTATGACTCAGGTCACACTGCCTAAGCAACTTGGAAGTTTGCTAGTTGTGGTTGCAGCACCTAAAGACAAACACTTGGAACAACCAGGGCTGTTGCTCTGGGGCTTGAGTGATTACAGATCTTTCATCAGTGTGACCTGAAACTAGATGAAAGAGCTTTAAGTTCTATGTATGCTGTTCAAATTAGAAGAGTTAAATAAGAGAGAATAAATACATATTAAATGAAAAACATGATCACAGTAATAACTACATATGTATACATAATACTAAAGATGAGAAGACTGTATTCTGTAAAAAACACTTCAGAGTGATATCTCCAGACAAAGCTGAGCATATTTTACTGCCACGTACTATCCATTTTGAAGCAGATAAAGTGGAATCAAAAAAGAATTATGCAGATACAGAGAGTTACTACTCAGCTGAATCTGACAGATGCAGCTCTGTGTATTTTATACTTCCATATCTCAAACAATGGCACAAATAGTTTTTCTTCCATTCTGAGAAATTCGTTAGCTATCTCTGCGCTTTTCTTTTCTGCCTTTATTGCAATTCTGTGACAAGCACTAAGAATTTCAAAATTAGGAAATGGGTCAAAGCTAGAACATTACTTGCAAATCTGATGGAAACTGAGAGAGGACAGCATTTTATTGATTCAGAGTCCGACAGCTGAGATTTCAACGCCTGTTTTGAGTCAGTCAGTCTGTGTCAGTCACTAAATGAACAGAACTACTGCCCGTCTAGCTGTGCGCCTCGCAGGAGGTGGGCTGTATGTCTGAACAGGGGAGCATGGGATAGAAGTCACAAGCTCTGCAAGATGCTTTTTCTATTTTGGGCTCATCATATGACAATGACCCAAGTAACCCAACTTCCCCATGTCTTCATGCTTTGAAATGTCACTGTTAGTATTTGCCTATGTGAGGGCTTAAAGATCTTTGGATAAAAACAAGCATAAGTGAATATCATGGCTAAGTGAAAACTGCTAATATTGTACTAGTAGTACAATTTAACTGTGGAAAAGCCCTCAATGTTATACTTCGGAAGCAACTAAAGCAACTAAAGCTGCCATCGGTAGCTACATTGTGCATAGACTTTCCAGATTTAAATTGTGTATTCACCCTCAGTGATTCACTTGTTGACATAAATGGTACAATACCAAAAGCTTTGTTTTCGATCCACTGTCTCACTGTACAGTAATTTGCTTAGCACTTTTATTTTTCAATTTCCTCATCTGAAACATTATCTGTTATTTCTAAAGAACTCTGATGTCTATAAAATAGGAAGCGCTTCGTAATATTTCCCATATTGCAACAGGCTGAGACATGTTTGGAACATGCCCAAGTTCCAGGAGCTGTTTTTTCTAGTCCCCTGATTAAAAAAAAAACAAAAACAAAAACAAAAACAAAAACAAGAGAGACTGTTGATTCCCTTTCTCCTTTTTCCTTTCCTTTCCTTTCCTTTCCTTTCCTTTCCTTTCCTTTCCTTTCCTTTCCTTTCCTTTCCTTTCCTTTCCTTTCCTTTCCTTTCCTTTCCTTTCCTTTCCTTTCCTTTCCTTTCCTTTCCTTTCCTTTCCTTTCCTTTCCTTTCCTTTCCTTTCCTTTCCTTTCCTTTCCTTTCCTTTCCTTTCCTTTCCTTTCCTTTCCTTTCCTTTCCTTTCCTTTCCTTTCCTTTCCTTTCCTTTCCTTTCCTAATATTCTATAGCATTATTAAAGCTGTCTTGTATGAAAGATTGACACATTATATTCAGCTCAGCAGAGCAGAGAGGTGTTGTGTTCATCTCACTGCAGATATGGAGGTCAGTGTCACACTGCATTCAGCAGTAATCCCATATGCTAGACCTCCTGTTCCCCGTTCCCGTATGCAGGTATTTCCTGAACAAATCAAAGTGCTGTAAGGTTCTGATGGGAAATGTTACAGAAGTAGCAGCAACTGTTTGGAGTGGCACACTTCCACATCTGCATCCCTTTTTTATGAGGTTAAAATGACAAGGCAGCCGATGCGTGTAAGATCAGCGGTGTTGCGCTCACTGCCTCGCACGCTGGCCAAGCAGGCTGGGACCTGGGCCTGCCTCCAGCTCCAGCTGTGCCAACTGCAGAGGCCTTGCCCAGGTGCTCATCACCTGGCTGGCTGATGGAGGCAGTGGGAGCTCCCCATGGAGACCTGCCAGCCGACCCACGGGCTGGTAACACCCACCCTGTGGGTGCTGACGAGCAGCTGCAGACGCGCCGGGGCGAGGAAGCCCTTGCTGAAGGCTGGAAAGGTCATGTACTCACAGCCTGTGGTCGACTGCATGATTAGGCATGGGTGGGTGTCTGTGCTTGTCAAAACCTCCTGATGATTATCCTTGAACTGGATGAAAATGTTGAGATAGTCAAGCTTGCATTAAAAGGAAGAGACAAGAAACTTTAACGGTAAAGCTGCTGGACCTGATATATGCAGGAGCAAATGCAAGTCCGTGTTATGCAGAGAGACAGGACAGATGTTCTAGTAGCTCCTTTTGGCCCTGAAGTCTAGTAAACTTATGGCCAAAACATTTGAGCTTGGCTGCCTGAAATTAAGCTCTTCTTTCTTTTCTTCTTAATCATGTAAAGCACTTATCAAAAAAAAAAAAAAAAAAAAAAAAAAGACAGCTTCTATCAAAGTAAATGAAGCCCATATCAAAGCTTCCCAAATTACTTTAGGGCTTAAGGTGTTAAAAAGATTTGGGCTAACTGGAATACTACAAAGAGGTTCACAGCATAGTGAATGACTGCGCAGGTTTGAAAATAGTATCTGGAAGCAAAAAAAAGAAATTCAAGCTGCAGATGTTTGTGGCTGGTTCTTTCTGTATCTGCCTGTGAAACAGCTATGGGACTTTTTTGTCTTACAGTAATATTCTCTGTGGTGATCCTGTGCTGTGGGAAAAGCACCTTCCTGGCATTTCCGAGATAGGCGATGTTCCCAGTTGCCAGTTAAATGCAGATATAGATATGGAGCCTTCTCTTCCCCACAGATCTGGATTCAGGTCCTTTCCTGAACCACAAGAACAGTTTTTAGTTGTCAGTGCTTCTAAGTCCCACGTATTTCTTTGTGGGCGGTTGTTGCTGTTGGGAAGGGAACCAGGGCTACAGTAATGCTAGATATCTAGGTGGGATCCACCAAGGTACAGCAGGCACCTGCAGTGTCTGCTCTGGCTGAAAGTGATCTTGCCATCCTAAATTGTCTACTTACAATGCATGTAACAGCTCGTATGATGTTGGCAGATATGGAATATATAGTTGGGAGATACGGAATATATAGTGCTACAGAGCAATCACAGAATCACAGAATGGTTTAGGTTGGAAGGGACCTCTGGAGATCATCTGTCCTAATCTTAATCCACTTAATAGAGTGGGGGAAAGTTTACTTTGCATTTAATTTTCAGTTCTGCCACAGACTTCCCTTGGATGAGACACATTGTCTACCCTGCGGTTTAATTCCCGCTTGCATAAAATAGAAGTAATTCTTCTAGATCACACTGAGATGCTATCAGGCAAAGCGCAAGGCAAGGTACGTCAATTAATTTCAAGAAAGCTGGTATGTCTTGTCTGTCCAGCACAACACAGAACCAGGCAGGGATACCAACGTGAAACCAAGATGTATAACTGATCCTTGAGGAGCACAATGGAGCATTATACTAATGTTACAAGTCTTATTCCAGGTCCATAGCTAGACTGAACTGAGGCATGCCAGGAATCTCTGCATACCATGTATGGTATTTAAACTTGCCCTAAGATTTTATCTTTTTATATAAATATATATAAATCAGGGAAAAAACGGCTAGAGTCTCAGCTCTCTCCAGGCATGCTGACAACATGATCCTCTAAAGTAATTCCACATCTTTTACACGTGAAGCTTCAGATATAACAAAAAAAAAAAACAACACCTGTGATTCAAAAGAGCCACTACCTGTCTGTGGGTTTCAGGCCCCAATTCCTTCAACTACAGATTAGACACTGACCGATTCAGGCCATAGATTCACTGAGTGGCCTCCGGGGTGCTTATTTTTCTCTTCTGACCAAGGTGGGTACCCTTGGTGACTATATGCCTACCTCAAATGCCCAAACTTAAGAAGGGTAAATGTATAGTGTATGAATACGAAAATGCATATTTGGACCCTGCTTTGGACCACTTGCCTAGGGCAAAATTAACACTTCTTTCCTCACCCTCTAGGTTAGACTAATTATTCTACCCTGAGAAATAGGTAATAACCCCACTGAAAACAACCAGATAACTAGGTAGTAAATACATACTAAAACTGGATAAATATGTTCCCATCGCTGAAGATAAATTCCCACAAATAAAGCCTGGTTTAACGTGCATGGTGAGCATCCTTCCGCCCCCGCGAGCCTCCTGAAAGAAAACCTCATAGAAATAGTAAGGAATATTAAAGCAGTTGACACGATGGCAAGAGTCAGGGTGGTATCACCCAGACAAAAAGCAATGAGACCTGACAGCGTGAGCCTGCCTTTAGTACACCTCCATTTGCATATCCAATTCACCTCAGGGAATTCAAGTTGCTGTTTCGAGTTAGCAGCCAACTGAACCTCTCTCTAGTAAAAATTCCTCTCTTTGACTAATTTGCTCACTATTTATGGCATTTAGTACCTTAACTCAAGGTTGCTGGAGGGCTTACGGGCTTAAAGAGATCTTCCTTTTAAGATAACGAACTACAATGATGATGATGGGGGCTTTGTAAATACATAAAAGGGACTGAGATATCATGGTAGAAAACACCTCGTGGAACACTAGATGAAGCGATAGGGGCAAGACAGGTGATCTGATTGCTAGGTTAGATCAGTTATCATTTGTATTTTAGCACATATGTTTAAGTGAGAGGTACGGGGAAACTTGCTCAAGCTGTACTCTCAACAGAAAATGCCTAAATCCATCTCTGCTATTATCCTTCAACAGCTAAAGTTTTCAAGGGAAGTCCGAGTGCTGGAGTCAGCAGACAGTGCTTGTTACACTCTTCCTTCTGGAGCACGTACCCGCTGCTCGCATTAGGCTGCCTTGTGGCCGAAGGAGAGCAGCGGAGAGACTTTACAGCATGATGAAGAATCATCTTTCTCATGAGCCCTTTTTATCATCTTGCCATCTGATGTTTTCACCTCATTTACCATACTAGCATTATTCAATTCGGATAAGACCAAACTCTACTCAGTCACAGCACATTATTTTAAGTTCATAACAACAATAATGAATTCAAGTATCTGTCATCTAACCTGCTTTTATGAGGACGCTAAGCTAGAGAGGCTGTTCAATAATGCAAGGACTTAAAAATATATATATATATATATTTCTTTTTTTGCTGGGGGGCACACTCAGAGCAAGACATGCAAATGCCAGTATCATTTGCTCATAAAGTCGCAGGGACGACTACGTTAGACTTAAATCAGTGTGCTGGAGTTAAAATGGAAGTTAGGGCCATCGTTTATCAGCTCTTTTAACTAGAGGTCAGTGCATCTAAAGGATGCTGTAATTTTCCACTGCTTTCTACAAGGACAGGAATTACTTTTTTTTTTTTTTTTCTCAGTACAGCCCTGCATCACTCTGTGATCCTGTGAGCATAATCCCTTGGCACTAAAGCCTCTTATTGACGATGCAGTAAACCTGCTCTGTACGCATCAGAAAAGTAAAACAAAAGATGTTCCAAATTTGTGTTTGGCAAAATACGAGACTGAAATCAATTAGATGTTTCCAGATCTATAGGGGTTTGAGTGGACAACCCTCCTGCCAGAACAACATCTAGCAGACCTGTTGACATCACTCGAAATCTCCTGATTTAAAATCTTTGTTTGGGTTGTTATTAAAGCTGTTATTCAGTCCTTATCTATTTGCTGCTACTTGTAGAGACGTTTGCGGGGACGGCCTGAAGGTCTTGACTGAAAGTTTTGGCTGTCGCACATGAAACTTAATTACAAGGTCAGAGGCAAGAACTTGTTTGTTGGGGATTTAGGGGAGGAAAATAAAAGCTTTGGAGATTTTGCTTCAGAGCGCAGACGCTGTTAGGAGTACAATCTCCTTTTGCATTTGGGGGCAGTGTCATTGCTGCAGTCCAAGGCTTGAATTCCGTCTTTGTTTAATTAACCCGAACCCAAATATTGCTGAAAATATTTGCAGAATTTGGGAAAGCTTCCGTCCAGAGTCAGCCAAGCAATTCTAGGAACAGTTCAACCTGCCACATCCTAACATCTATATTCAGCGAGATAAGTAAGCAGGAATTCTTTCCTTTAGCACTGAATTCATTGCCAAAATGAAGTTCAGAAGCTATCTGAGAATCTAATTCCTCAAGGATGGAGGCACTGAAGGACATGCGTAAATCTTGCCCCGCAGCGGACAATGAGTACCAGTACAATGAGAATCAGAGGAAGAGAGCTCGCAAATTACGATTACCATGCAGGCTGCTGGAGCCTTTGACCTTCCTGAAGGGCAAGAGGGGAAAGTTTCTGTGCACCCAGGGAGCACTGCCAGGCGGGACTAACACCCGTCCCCTACATACGAAGAATCCCCACAAATAGCGAGCCTTCTCGAGGGAGATGAATTTCCACAGGCCAGCCAGCAGCTTCTGAAGGTGCTTTGAACAGCACAGGCCCACACTGGCGGTGTGCTTGTTTGTTCAAGATGAACTGAATCACATTCCCATAGGCTTTACGCTGGGCACGTCCCTAGCAGGACCCTAGGGTTACCCATACCTGCTTCATACAGGCAAGCCAGCGCATCGTGCCCGCTCTGCCCTTATGCCCGCATCGCCCAAGGGTCCGGCAGTCTGTGTCTTTCTGCATTTCTCACCACCCCGCAGCAGGACCCTGGTCCAAATGCCGGCATGGTGAGGAGGCTGATGAGAGCCTGCTCACCTGGTGCTACTTTTACGTGGAACCGAGCCATTTAGCAGCGTCATGCTTCATATTATGTTACAAAATGCAATCGGCTCTCTCTCTTCTTTTCTTCTAGCCACCAAGCAGCAGTACCTGGGGCTTTGTGAGTCGGTTAAATTCTGTGAGCTCAGACCCAGTACCACACCACTCAGACAGGCAGTATCAGAATGAAGACCTGAGCCCCAGGTCTGTGTAGCCCAGCATATGGGGTTACCAGCAACAGCTAACAGTCCCCTCTAAGGCAGACAGCAGGAATAGTCAACTGTTCAGTGATTCGCCCCCAAAACACCCCTGGCTCCCGGGAGTTCGTGGTTCAGGAACATTCTGGGTCAGGCACACTGCCTTTGTACTCCACTGCCCTCAAGTATTTTTTTTGCCATTCATTCACCCAGCCATTACCCAACCCACCCACACTTCGGTGTGCGCACATCCTGCAGCAAGTTGTTCTGCGACTGTTCGTGCTCCTGGTGTGGAGTCTCCGTTTACTTTTTCATTTTGCATGTCCACCTTTTACTTTATTCATTTTTCTTTGAAAAAGCATAATTAATTTTTTCTTTGAAAAATTTAAAAGCTCAGGACAATTTGCCAGAATTTTAATCTCAGGGAGAAACGTAACGGGAGTGGGAAACATCACTGTAATTATTTTGGCTCTTCTCTTGTCTTTACTTATCAGCGACTACACAAACTCTCGATGCAAGCCCTTGCAGTCTGGCGACATTTGCACAATGCCCGACCCTTTTCCAGAAGAGCCGGCCCTTGAGTAACGGGATGCCTCTTGGCCACCTTTCCCTTGCTTGAGCTGCGTCTTCCGTTCCAACCGGCTTTGCAGCCGCCACCGCCGGGAAAAGCTTTAAAACGCAATTTAGGGGCTTGTTAAGCGCATCCCGGGCTCCGGAGACCCGGGTTTGGGAGCTGACGGCCTCCCACCGTACCGAGCCACTGCCCCCGTACACGGTACGGAAGCGGACGCGTGCGTGGGGGGGCGAACCGACGGACGGACGGACGGACGGACGGACGGACAGACGGACAGCGGTGTCCTGAGCCGGGCGGCGGCCGGGGGGGCGCGGCGGAGCCCCGCGGCCGGGGGGGCGCCGCCGGGGCGCTGCCGGCGGAAGGCGCTGGGGGCCGTGCCCGGCCCGGCGCTATCCGGCCGGCGGGGAAGCGCTGCCGGCAGCCGCGGCTCGGCGCCCGGGGGCGGGAGCGGACCCGGGGCCGCCTCCTCCGCCCGCCTTGGCTCGGGGCCCGGCCGGGGAAGGGGGGGGGGACCCGCGGGGGCGTCCCGGTGCGCGGCGGCTCGCAGCGGGTGCGGGCAGCGCCTCCTGGCGCCGCCGTGGGGCCGGGGCGGGTGGCGGAGGGCAGGGCCGGCCCCCCCGCGGCGGGGTGTGCGCGGCTGCCGCTGATGACAGTAATTTTGAGGGCGATGTTGCAACGGGGCAGAGTGTGCGGGGCGGCCCGTGCCCGCGTTTATAACGCTCCCGAAGCGCCCTCGGCACCGCGCTCGTAAGCGGGGCAGCGGCAGCGGCGCCCGGCCCCTCCGCCCCCCGCCGCCTCCCCCTGCCCCCGGGCCGGGCACTTGGCCGGCCTCAGCCCGCCCCCGGCTGCTGAGCGCAGAGCACGGCCCCGCGGCGGAGATGAGGGGCAAGGAGGAGAAGTCGTCGCTGAAAGGTGACGGGGCGCCGGGGGGCACCGGGGGGCACCCGGGGGGAGAGGAGGGGGCGTGAGGGGGCGCCGCGACCCGCGGCAGGTTGTGCGGGGCACCGGGGGCTGTGGCAGAGCCTGGGGTTTCTTTTTCTTGCCCATTTCTTTTCTTTTCTTTTTTTTTTTTTCTTTTTCTCTTTAATTTCTGCCGCCGCTAATAGTGGCAGTTTTGGCGACGGGAGTGAGGAAGGCGACAAGTGGGAGCAGGCAGAGCCCCAACAGCCGCTCCCCTCGCCCCTGCCCTCCCCGGCGCCGCTGCGCCCGCACTGGGACGTCAGGGATCCCCCCCCCCCATCTCCCGATCCCCGACCCCTTTCCCTCCTTCTTCCCTCGGTGTAAGGCGCTTTTGGAGACCTGCGCCCACCTCGCTGGGAGTCCCTGCTGCTGTCACCCCTCGAGGTGCGGCCGGCTGCCAAGGGATGCCGCCCAGCGGCCGGCTGGTATTGGGGCCGGGGGATACGGGGGGGGCCCGGCAGCGGTGCCCCACACACCGTGTTCCCGAGTGGTAATGAACAGGGGAAGCAAAAGGGGCAATTCCTTCCCACCCACCCCCCTTTTATTTTTCCTTTTTTCCTTTTTTCCCTTTTGATATTTGCAGTGCTGCACTTGTCATCTCCCCACCACTTCCAGCAGCACACCTCTCAGCCCTTTCCTCCCCCCGCCTCCAAGTTCAGGGAACCGGGACTTATTTATTTATTTTCCCTTACGTTTTCCCCTTTTTGGCATTAAAAAAAAGAATTATTATTATATTATTATTATATATATTTTTTTTTTTTGGTTCGCTTTTGTTTGTTTTCCTTTTCCCTTTCGGTAACGGCCCGGCCGGGATCAGGGCAGCGCACAGAAGGGACATTTGTTTGTTTTAGTGCAAACCGGGCAGGAAATCTTGATCTCCGGAGCGGGGAGCGGGGGGGGGGGTAGGAATCAGTCTCCCGGGGCCGGCAGCGGGGCGGCGCCGTTCGTCCCCCCCCCCCCGACGGCCCCGGGGCCGTCGGGGGGGGGGGGGGACGAACGGCGCCGCCCCGCCCCGGTCCCGCCCCGCTCCGCCGCCACTTAAGCGCCGTCGGGGGCTGCTCCGGAGCAGTGCGGTGCTGGTCGCAGTCGGCTCCTTGTGCCGGCTTCTTTTTCCTCCCCCAAGCCCAGTGCGATGACAGTGAAGGCAGCCGAGGCGTCGGGTCCCACCCTGACCTACGCCAAGATGAGGGGCATGGTGGCCATCCTCATCGGTGAGGCGGGCAGCGGGGATGCTGCTGGGTGGTGTGATTTTTTTTTTTTTTTACAGGACAGGCAAATAGATTCACGATTTTTATTATTTTTAAAATTTTTAACGCTCCTGTCCTTTTATTTTGTAGCTTTCATGAAGCAGAGAAGAATGGGGCTGAATGACTTCATTCAGAAGATAGCCACCAACTCCTATGCATGCAAGCAGTAAGTATCAGACATTTCGGCTGGGTTTCAGTAATAAATACCATTACGTTTTGTGAGACCTAGGAAAAAAAATTGTTTACTCTAATGCCTCTGGCATGACTGTTACTGAAGAGTTAATTGCTCTTCTTGCAGTATTATTACTCACCTTGCATCAGTTCTTCATGAGCTGGGTTTGGGCGAGATGAGTCGGATGGGATTTCTAGAGCCCCGTCCCTGTTTTGATCTGTACTTACGGCATAAATACATTTCTTTGTGCGGCTGATTTTACGTTCTCTAGATGGATTTTATTTCTCAAGCCGAATAGGTTGTATCAGTTGCTTTCTGTAACAGCCCAACCCAAAACTGATCTTTTGCCAGCGCGGTACTTGCTTGCCCTCTGGCGGAAAGATGTGCCTTACGCTTATGGTGACTGATTATGCGTGCTCTTCTCCTTGCAGCCCTGAAGTTCAGTCTATTCTGAAAATCTCCCAGCCTCAAGAGCCTGAACTTATGAATGCTAATCCTTCTCCTCCGGTAAGCAGATTTAATGTTCTCTGAAGCATTTTTAGAACATAACTGAGCCGGCAATAGAAGCGTAGCAAAATTAGCATCACGAGTGTAACTTCAGTTTATAGCATTGATGTAGCTGGGAAAGAGAGTAATCAAGTTAGACTGAAACATTTTCCCAAAGTGGGGAAGAAGATTTTAAAAATAAAGCTTATTAGTTGGAACTTCACTATGGAATGTGGCTAAGACCTGAGAAAGAATTCTTAAGTAAACTGCTGCTGTTACACTTTTATCGGGTAGTACCAAATCGTTTAACTTAATGGCAGAAGTCTAGATTAAATTTTTTAGTGATAAGGAGGGGGCTGATCTCCTTTGTGATCACTTTATCTGTACTTTAAAAAAGAGAAGCATTGCTGAGCCTCTCACCACCAAGCTGTTTTAATAAATGTGTTTTCTGCATGTTTATTTTTCTAGCCCAGTCCTTCGCAGCAGATCAATCTTGGTCCATCATCCAACCCACATGCCAAACCGTCAGACTTCCATTTCTTAAAAGTGATTGGAAAAGGCAGTTTTGGGAAGGTAAACTTAACTTCTTTTTACTGTAGTTTTGACTATCCTTCAGCTCTTGTATGTAATGCCTGAGGGTTGTGCCTGTACTGGCTTTGGTGGTCGTTTAAAACAGACCCAGGCACGTGCTGCTGCCCTATGCCTGGCTCACTGCTGAGCTGCAGGGAGCAGGAGCCCAGTACTGCATTTAAGAGTCACAAAAGAGCAAGGGAGTGAGGAGGCAGGGGTGCTTCTTCAGCTTGAGGGAATATACGCCTTGGAAATGATGCTAACTGTAAAAGCTCAGGGCTGGATTTATTTATCTGTGGGAGTGGTGATAGCTTTAGGCATTTCCAGCAAAGAGCTTGCAAGGTGAACTGGAGGAGTGTAGCAGTGCTCAGTGTTTAACAGAAAGTGTTGTTTCCCGTTGCTTACAATTTGTTCTGTATTTTCGTATTGCTCAGTTCTGGGAATTTGTCCTGTTTCAGGTTCTCCTTGCACGTCATAAGGCGGAAGAGCAGTTTTACGCTGTTAAAGTCCTGCAGAAGAAAGCAATCCTGAAAAAGAAGGAGGTAAGCTGCTTCTTAGTGATGCTGTTATGATGTCCATCAAATACATTTCTACTGCTATTGCTCAGCACATACCGTTGCTAAACATTAATGGTTTCTCATGTTTTCAGGAAAAGCACATTATGTCAGAACGCAATGTCCTGCTGAAAAATGTGAAACACCCTTTCCTAGTCGGACTTCACTTCTCCTTCCAAACTGCAGACAAATTGTATTTTGTCCTAGACTACATCAATGGTGGAGAGGTAAGCAGCAAGAAAATTAAATACCGTTTCCTATCATGTGACAGTGGTAGGGTAGGCTTTTACCCCTTCCTTTTAAATAAAAGAGTTCCAGGGGGAAAAGCCATGAGGGAAAAGTTACTGGAGTTAATGTTTCCAGCCTGCCAAGTTTTGAACTACCAAAGGATCGTTAGGCCATTTCCTGCCATTGTTCTCCCTAGCTATATATGTTGAGTCTAATTAAGTGCATTGTTAACAGGCTTTGGCGCCGTTTACAGAACTTTGTTCTTTCTGTCTCCTGCAGTTGTTCTACCATCTCCAGAGGGAGCGTTGCTTCCTGGAACCAAGAGCCCGATTTTATGCTGCTGAAATTGCCAGTGCGTTGGGCTACCTGCACTCCCTGAACATAGTTTATCGGTAAGCAGCGTTGTTCTGCTTGTTAGACTAAAAAAAAAAAAAACAGGTCTTTTGTTTGATAAGCATTAAAAAGTTGACCTCAATATTAGCTCAAAATAGCTTTTAATCATTTTTTGTGGCTTATTGAAATTCTGTAGACAGTCTTCTTGCTCTAGCTCTTCTAACGAGCGCTTTTGTTCTTTCATCTTTTCCTACAGTGACTTGAAGCCGGAGAATATTCTGCTTGATTCTCAAGGGCACATTGTCTTGACCGACTTCGGACTTTGCAAAGAAAACATAGAGCACAACGGCACAACCTCCACCTTCTGCGGCACACCCGAGGTACGTCCAGTCCTCAGCCTGCAGTGAGAACTGGTGCTTCTTGTGCATTTTTACAGCGGGTTAGGCAAATGGGAGGCAGTATGGGTCTTGTAATATCAGGCTGTGGTGAGGACATGGGTGACTCAGAGAGCTTGTTGATTAGGGAGAGAACAGCTTTCAAGCTGTCTCCCTGTTTATAAAGTACTTGCATCTTTCCAGTAGCTTAGATAAGCTGTGATTCAGTAAGCTGCTTTCACTCAGCCTTGAGGGGGTTTCCTAACTACAAAGATCCCTTTGGCTAACAAGGCTCTCTTCTCTCCCACAGTATCTTGCTCCTGAAGTTCTGCACAAGCAGCCTTACGACAGGACTGTGGACTGGTGGTGCCTTGGAGCAGTCTTGTATGAGATGCTTTATGGCCTGGTAAGCAGTGAGCCCTCGGTGGCAGATCAAACAAGCTTGCTCTTGAGCTTTCCCTGTGCTCTCAGAAAGCACAGGCCCGCATGTCGTCAGCCTCATTAACTTTGGTCTCTCCATTGCTGTTCCCACAGCCACCCTTCTACAGCAGGAACACAGCAGAAATGTATGATAACATCTTGAACAAACCCTTGCAGCTGAAGCCAAATATTACCAACTCTGCTAGACATCTCCTGGAAGGCCTTTTGCAGAAGGATAGGACAAAGAGGCTTGGCGCCAAGGAGGACTTTGTAAGTGCCAAGTGGCCAGTTCTTCCGTGTGCGCAGCACAGGAAGATGACTAGGTCATATTACTTATATTAGCTGGGGTCTGAATTAATCTATTTTTTTCTCCGTAACAGATGGAGATTAAGAGTCACATCTTCTTCTCCCCAATTAACTGGGATGATCTCATTAATAAGAAGATTACCCCCCCTTTTAACCCAAATGTGGTACGTATCACTTCTAATTATAGAATGTATAAAGTGTCTTCGCTTCCTACATGTTACATGTCTTTGTGGGGCACTCAGAAGCCAGAGGGAACTAATCAGGTAGCTGTGTTTGGGAAACACAGCCTTTCCTTTCCTTGTGGCTGTCTAGACAAGGTTAAAAATAAGCGGTAGCTGACTTTTTGCTGATGGACAGTCTAAATTTAGCTGGCTTTTTTTTTTTGTCCTCTGACAAATGCTTAATTTGCATGGCTATTTTAAAATAATCCCCATCATCCCCATGTTACTAAAGAGGAAAGTAAGGTGCAGAAAGGAGGTAGCTTCACAAGCACAGAGTAGCATTTGGCTTGTCAGATACCAACATGTCTGAGCACTTTTTTAGGCCAGTTTAATAACTTGTCCAGAGATGGTAGTCTGAGATCAAGGGTGCTTGTCCTATTCTGAATTGAACTGTGCACTTAGAGAAAATAGAAAGACTTGTTCTAAATGTTGTGCCTTTCCATTTCTCTCCTTTCAACAGAGTGGCCCCAGTGACCTGCGGCACTTTGATCCTGAGTTTACAGATGAGCCAGTCCCCAACTCCATCGGCCAGTCTCCAGACAGCATCCTCATCACTGCCAGTGTCAAAGAAGCTGCTGAGGCTTTTTTGGGCTTCTCATATGCCCCACCCGTGGATTCTTTCTTATGAACATTTTTCTTTCTTTCCCTTTTTAATAATAATAATTATTATTTTTGGTTTTGTTTGGCCTTCTGGTGGAACTGCCAGTTGACCGGTCATCTTGAAACAGAATTTGCACATTTCCACCATGGCAGCTTTGCAGCCTTAATTTCAACTACACTGTTTGCTGGAAGCTTTTTTGAAGAGCACATCACTCTCTGAGCGTTACAGGCTTTTCATTTCCATTCGTTCTTCCCCCAAAGTGGTGCTGTCTTCTTGGGAAAGAAAAATAAAAGTGACTGCTGCCATAGGCTGCTACAGCAGATTGTAGGAGTAAGAACAAGCAGTTTTGAAATCATGCTCTGAAAAGCCTTGCCTGAAGATCTATCCGCACGTGATGAGGATTTTATGAAATGTGCCTTTTTCTGATGAGATCTTGTTAGCTCCAAAGCTTTCCCTGTTGCAGAGTGTGTTTCTTAGTTCATTTATGTGGGTTTACTATGTGAACAAATGGTATGCGTGTGGTCTGCGTACTACAGATGGACTTAGTGTAAAGCATCAATGTGACACTTGCAGGATACCACAATGTGGGGCATTGTTTGTTTCTTCCATATTTGGAAGATAAATTAAGTGTAATTTTGAAATTTTTTTTGTAAATCTATACAGTCAACTAAAATTATTGAAATGGGCTCACAATTACTTGTATCCAAATGCTTGAAGAAAGCATTGCTGCTATGAAAAGATTTCTATTTTTAGAAAGGGTTTTTATGGACCAAAATGCCCCAGCTGCAGTCAGTCAAAGCTGTTGGTTTCTTTCTTTTTTTTTTTCTTTCTGTTTTTTTTTTTTTTTTCCTTTCTTTTTGTTTAAAAGATGTCATCTGTAAAATGGGCATTATTTATGGTTTTGGGTTTTGGGGGTTTTTCATTCCTGATTGTATGTATTGTAAAAAAGATCTGTACATTCAGTTGTAACTCTAGATGTATATTTAAACTTACAGACCTACTTGTAATGTATACTATCATTGTAATGTAATATAATTAACATGGTTATATGTATCATATTTTTTTGTGACCAAACCCATTGGTTTGCAGTAAAATCTTGAAAAATATGTCCATGAAGTCTCATTTTTCTTTAAAAACAAGTTTTCTCCCTGAAAAAAGTTAGCTTTTTTAAAAAAAAAACGAAAACAAAACAAACGAATCTGAGCTGCCAATTAGCAAGGATACCTGTATAATTTTGCTTAGGCGTGTGATGATTATTTTGTCAAGCTGCACACATAGGATACATGCTGCTTGCCAAAATACTTGGTCTTATAAATGTGGGTGTTAGAGTGGGTATATATCGGTTTGGGCTCCCTTGTGTGGGAGCATCGTGGCTCCACAAGGACTTTCTCTACCTCTAGCAGAATGATGGTACTGCTCTCTGGTGTAGACAAAGCTTAACTACACTTAAAGAATTAACTCATTAGCACAGTTGTATAACAAATACTTGAGCCATTTTACCACTATGCTGCAGATATGTGCTAAAAGTAGGTTTTTCTAAGGTTAGTTAGTGGAAGCTCCCCATCTGGGCATCTGTCTGGGAGCATCGAACATTGCTGCTATAATGTGGGGTGGTACGATGCACCCTGAATTTACCAATGGTGACAAAAATTGTAGCAGGAGGGCAGATTTCACCAACTGATTACATGCTTACTTGGATGGGGTATGCATTTTAAAAAAAAAAAAAGCTGTTTTTTAAAAAAGAGTAGGTTTTTATTACTGACTACAGCTGGGTGGCTTGCAAGAGGGACTTGCTGTCTTCTTTCAGTCAAGAATTAAGCTTCTGGGGTGATTCCATTCAATTTCTTTTTCTGCATGGTGATGGATGGCTTCCTTCTATTAGGGACTGAGTGCCTGCACCTTATTTACAGCTCTCATTGTCCACTGGTTACTGCAGTTGGTGGTCTTAGCAATTTGGAGAATCAAAATGAGCAGTTGCTCAGAAAAACCTGGACAGAGTCTGCTGTAGCTCATGTCACTGCAATAATGGAAGTGTATGCAAAGCTCTCATAGGGATGGTATTTCTGTTCATTATGTTGCTGACATAAAAACATGCAGTAATTTTCCATCTTTTATTATCTGCTGGATGAAGGAACAACAACAAAAAAAAGTGTTTTCAGCTATAAATTGTGTCTCTGGGAAACCACCCTCACAGCTGAAAATGCTAAGTTATAGCAGCCAAGAAACCCCTCTCCTTTCAGATCATGTTAGGATATGAAAGAAATGTAGCTGCCTCCCCCTCAGACTTCAACAACCTTCAAATTCATGAGTTCAGTAACTCTTTGAATAGTGTGCTGACAGGCCTTGCAAAGTTTTCCACTGGTATCATGTGCCTGAAACATCTTTTGTGTTGATGCCTTCTAGGCTAGAGGTATTAAAATATAAAGAACTAATTTGCTCCTATAGAAAATGAAACTGCGCTTGCTATGCCACACAGTTTTGTGATATGCATTATCTTTGCCTTACATTTCCCACTCATTAGCAAGGTGCTGCATGTAGATATGCAAACAGAAAAGTGCAGCCTTAACGTAAAAAAACATTAAATACTTTCTACCAATTTCAATAAAAAAACACTGGAGGCATTAATAATGAAGAAATGTGGAACTTCAGTGACTCAGAACTTCAGTGACTTGGTGCATTTCATCTTTACCAAGTACATAGTAAAATTTTAATGGGTTACTTTTAAAAAAACAACCAGTCTGATTGTAATTTTAACTGTTTTACTGTGCATAGGCTCATTATGTTGCTGCTGCTTTGTGCAAAAGTCTGCAACTGTTAGCAATGCATATTCAACACAATGCCTCCATTTTCAGTGTAGCAAAGGTGAATAATTTGCCTGTGTTTTTAATCTGCCTGGATTTAACATACTATAGGCATGCCCAAAGGGAGACAGTCTGTGGTAGTCAGCTGTGCTATAACTGCCACCGGCTTGGGTAGCTTTAGGTAGCAGAACAGTTTACTCAATGAACCTTAAATCAAACATTATATTGTATCCTGTCCGGTAAGTACCATAGGGCCCTCTTACATTCCTTGGACAGTGTATTGATGGTGTATACAAACATACACAAATTCAGACATTTCACATGGTTCATTCTGTATCGCTTATCTTTATGCACCAGAAGTCATGTATCATTTCATGAACCTTAGCGAGTTAATTGAAGCTTCCTTGGTGATGATGCTATTCTTCTTATGCTCCATGTATAATCAACAAAGTGGCAGGTACTTTCTGGAGGGTGGTGTGTATCTTAAGAGAGTTAAGCAGGAGATGCCTTTTTCTCCCCCAAAAGGTTTTCTCAACGTATTCTATGACCATTTTCCATACACTTCTCATAAAGAATCTGCAGAAATTAACTAAGAAAAACAAGACTCTTGTAATGCTTTGCAACTAAAGTGAAAAATTTTCTCTGACAGATACCAGAACAAAAAAATGAGGGACATGGCTCAGAAAAGAGTTTGTGTGGCAGTCCTAATTAGGCATCTTACCTAGGGTACCTAAAATGAGGGAGATGAATCCTGGCCAATCTGCACTCTTCTAAGAAGTGAAATCAAATGTTCAACAACATTACTGTCCTATTTTACTGTAGCACCAGCTCTACAGATGTTCATGTGATACCATATGGCTATAGTTATCCCTGGTAGATCTAGCAAAATGGTTTATAGTAATGATGGTTTCTGACACTCCCCACATTTACTGTTTCTGATGTCAAGACCAACACATAAAGACTGAGATAAAATTTTCCATGCTGGCTGGAACTGTCTCTGGAAAGTTTCTGTAAAAATGCTTCCAAAACTGCTTTCCAAAGAATGAGAGTAAACAAAGAAAAAAAAAAAAGTTTGTCCTTTGAAAAAGAAAACTTTAAACAGATAGCGCAGATATGCGGTGCTGCATTTATTTTTTGAATCAGAGACAATCTGGCCAGCAGATTGCTTTATTGTCAGGTAAGGCACTAGATGAAAATTTTTGTTTTTTGGGAGACTGAAGTTCAGCAGTTTGCCTATTTTCTGTAAAGGTATGGGTACTACAATAATGTTGTATAACCACTACATATTTCCATTTGGTCACCTGCAGTTGTGACATAAGTTTTACAACTTTCAGTGTTTGGAAGCCCTGAAGACCTCAGGGGTCGATTGTTTATTCAGGAGTTTCCTCCTACTCCCATGTGCCTGAATAATAATAATAATTAAAAAGAAAAAGCTGTGGTCATGGGGGAAAGTGGACCTCTGTGCTTCTCTGCAGATTTAGTATAGCATAAAGAGCCCGACTGCGATCTCGCCTGGTGCTGTGCTGCCAATCTGATGTCAGGGCCATAGCCAGGGCTGAAGGCCGCCAATGTCCATGTCCTTGGGGTCCCTGGTCTTTGTACATGGTACCACTGACCGATTGCAGTGGCACTTTTCTGTGCAGCTCGCCTGGGCCTGGACGGGAAATCCCTTGAACCTTTTTCACCGCTTGTGCCAATATTTGATTATGAGAGATCCTCAAACGATAGCTGCCCACAGCTGAAGGCCCCCCTTCAGCCACGCTGCCCAGCTGGAGCCCTCTGCTCCCCGGCTTTACCCCCGTTCGGGTCCCATGGCAGCAGGTGCCCTGGCTCTGGAAGTCCACCTGGACCAAGAGTGACACCGTGTGGTCACGGCCGTGCAGCGCTCCCGGGGACAAGGACGCCTGAGCGGCCATGAACGCTCAGTAGCAAAAAGGGCCTGTCGCTTGTGGAGCTGGGAAATGGTGTTTTTCTACACCTGGGCTATCAATTGCTTAACATATTATTAAGTAAGGCACAAGAGTGATCTCATAACTCCCGTTCCTGTTCCTCACAGGCTTCGCCTCCTGGTGACAGGTGGTTTTCTTTCCCCAAGCTGTGTAGGCCTCAGCCAGCCTTGACAAACCCTTGCTTCGGTCAGGCGCAGTCTCCTCTGAAAGATCACTCTCTCTGGATCCACCAGGCTTTGAGATGCACCCAGCTGACCCAAGAGTTTCATTCATTTCATTAAACACAAGATTTCCCTACATTTTAGTGTTTTGGTGCACAGACTGCCAACTGCTACAAAACCAGTGTTCACCTGCAGACTCCTTCCCTGTCCTCTAGCGAATAGGCCTAAGCTGCAACGGGCAAGAGCAACATGCAGCATGCCCGTGGGCTCCTTCCATAGCTCCTGATTTTGGACGATCAAACAGTTTAGAAAATGGGCCACAGCCTAGGCCAATTTGTTCAGTCAGGGTCTGTTCACTGAATCAGCTCTCTCCACGATGCACAAGGATGTGAGGAATGCAGTGCTTTGTGAAAGGTCTCTCATTTATGCAGAAAAGATATCCCACAGTTCAGGCCATCTCTTATGAATGTAGCATGTGAAGCACACAAATAAGTGGTTTATAGGATAAGGCCTAAGCCTTCTTAGACTTCATCCCTCTTTTTCAGTACTTGTAAACATCTCTCCCATTCTTTAGAGTCTGTCCTAATGACTGTTCTCAGGTGGCTTGATACTGAGATTTTCTATGGTGGTATGTTTTTAAGTTAGAAAACAAACTTCATTTTAGTATACTGAAGTAGAAATATAGTACAAAGACCAAACAGTTTCAAAAATATATTGTAAGTCAGTTATCATTTTTTGCTGTTCCCAGGGAAATCATTTCATTAATTCAGGTAAATCAACACACCACTCTGAAGACAGCTGTGCAGCTAGCCTCTCTCCAAATACAAAGTATATGCCATTCAGTGAAGTTTCCTGCTAAGAACTGTGCTTTATCGATTCAGCTATATATGCTCAAAATAGCCTTTATGTGGATTTGAATAGAATTAATAGATGCCATACAACTGTAGTTAATGATTGATTGAGCTGAGGTACACCAAAATAAGGAATAGAGATGATGTGTGTACAGGGACCTAGCTTTTCCGAAGGCACAAAATAATGCATTGATTTCTTTTAAGTGACAACCACACAACAACCTATGGGCAAGACTTCGTTGGATAATGGTAAAGGGGTTCTCAGATGTGACTTTTATTTCCAGATTTGGGTCCAAAGTTTCTCAGTGCTCCAGGTCACTTGGCTTCAGGGTTGGGATCACACTACATATCTTGGGCTAGATGCCATTCTTAAACTCAAGAACCAGGGGATGGTGGTGTAGGTACAAGCAATTCGTCCATCAAGCTGTTTATAAAGTTATAATTTATTGATGTATATTCATAGTTTGGTTGTAAAGTTATAATTTACTGATGTATTTTAAAAATATATGTGTAGACTTGGACAAAACCTTATAAGAAATGTTTCTGTTTAATAAGTAATTATCCAACTACTATTTTATTCAACCCTGAATACAGAATATTATCTCACTGACGCATTGAGCCACACTTCAGTTAACAGCGTATGGCTAAATTAATTAAATCATATCACTTTGTGAGTCAGACCTGAACCAGTTGCCCAGTCTCCCTTTACAGTTTACAGAGAGAAACAGGCAACCAGGGAGATCAACTGTTCTCTGAGTGTTAAATGCAGTCAGTGAAAACAGATAACCACTCCCACCTCCCCAAATGATCATTCAGTATGTACATATTTTGTTCAACATACATGTGTATTTAGCGAGTCACATCTTAGGCACATGGGATTGATATAAAAGGATGTAGAACTAACTGGAAATCATGCAGCTCACTAGAGGGTTGAAGTATTTCACCTTTGCAGATGCAGATATATCTTGCAATCAATTAAAACTTAAATAAATAAGATAAAATAAAATACAATAAAATAAAATAAAATAAAATAAAATAAAATAAAATAAAATAAAATAAAATAAAATAATATAATCTGTATTTGTTTCAACTGTCACTGCAAGCCAGTAGAAGGCTTATCAGATGTGACTATTAATATACTTCCAAAGCATGGATTTCAAAATTATCATTTAGAGATAACTAGTGATATATTACTCCTTATTTTGTGGTCACTAAAAAGAAATATCAGTAATTGAGAAAAAGGAGAAAACAAGAACAAGCCTCCTATAAAATGAAAAATGCTGGAGAACAAGAAATATGAAAAAAAAAAAGGGAGAAAAATATATAAATTTTAAATTTCTAAAGCACCTATAACCTTGGCTGCCTGCCTTGAAATGTACATGATATACTAAAAATTAATAACATAACATTGCATCTCTTGGCACATTGCCATTGTGCAAAATATTGTGACAGGTAATGGTGGAGACCTGGAACTAGATAAGGTGCTGGAAGTAAATAAGATGCTGGAAATAAATAAGATGCTAACTACGTTAGAAAATCATTTGCAGAACTTTCCACAGAGGAGTAATTCTTGTATGAAATAACGTCAAAATCTGCATAGAGTTGTACTAAATCATGTAAATTTTTAAACCTCTTCCTGGCACCCATCTATAGATACTCTATCTTATAGATGCCCAACTATAAGAAGGGTCATAAGGAGGATCCGGGGAACTACAGGCCTGTCAGCCTGACCTCGGTGCTGGGAGAGATTATGGAACAGATCATCTCATGTGCAATCACACAGCGTGTGCAAGACAACCAGGGGATCAGGCCCAGCCAGCATGGGTTCATGAAAGGCAAGTCCTGCCTGACCAACCTCATCTCCTTCTATGACTGGGTGACCTGCCTGGTGGATGAGGGAAAGGCTGTTGATGTAGTCTACCTAGATTTCAGCAAGGCCTTTGACACGGTCTCCCACAGTATTCTCCTGGAGAAGCTGGCAGCCCATGGCTTGGACAGGCACACTCTTTGCTGGGTTAAAAACTGGCTGGATGGCCGGGTCCAGAGAGTGGTGGTGAAAAGAGTGAAATCCAGCTGGCGACCGGTCACCAGTGGTGTTCCCCAGGGGTCAGTGTTGGGGCCCATCCTCTTTAATATCTTCATTGATGATTGGGATGAGGGAATTGAGTGCACCCTGAGTAAGTTTGCAGATGACACCAAGCTGTCAATCTTCCGGAGGGTAGGAAGGCCCTGCAGAGGGACCTGGA
The DNA here is from genome assembly GCF_964034855.1 of Anser brachyrhynchus. Classification (NCBI taxonomy): domain Eukaryota; kingdom Metazoa; phylum Chordata; class Aves; order Anseriformes; family Anatidae; genus Anser; species Anser brachyrhynchus. The sequence continues at coordinate 65,607,278 of NC_137696.1, forward strand.
CAGGTTGGATTGATGGGCAGAGGTCAATGGGATGAGGTTCAACATGGCTAAGTGCCAGGTCCTGCACTTTGGTCACAACAGCCCCATGCAGGGCTACAGGCTTGGGGCAGGGTGGCTGGAAAGCTGTGCAGAGGAAAAAGATCTGGGAGTGTTGATCGATGCTCACCTGAACACGAGCCGGCAGTATGCCCCAGGTGACCAAGAAGGCCAATGGCATCCTGGCTTGTATCAGGAATAGTATAGTCTGCAGGACCAGGGAGGTGATCTTCCCTCTTTACTCAGCTCCGGTGAGGCCACACCTTGAGTGCTGTGTTCAGTTTTGGGCCCCTCACTACAAGAAAGACATCGAGGCCCTGGAGCGTGTCCAGAGAAGGGCTACAAAGCTGGTGAAGGGCCTGGAACACAAGTCCTGTGAGGAGCAGCTGAGGGAACTGGGGTTGTTTAGTCTGGAGAAGAAGGGGCTCAGGGGAGACCTCATTGCTCTCTACAACTACCTGAAAGGAAGGTGTGGGGAGCTGGGGGTTGGCCTCTTCTCACAGGTAACTAGTGACAGGACTAGAGGGAATGGCCTCAAGTTGTGCCGGGAGAGGTCTAGGTTGGAGATAGGAGAAACTTCTTCTCAGAAAGAGCAGTCAGACATTGGAGTGGGTTGCCCAGGGAGGTGGTGGAGTCACCGCCGCTGCGGGTGTTTAAGAAAAGGTTGGACATGGTACTCAAGGACATGATTTAGTGGGTAATATTGGTGGTAGGGGGATAGTTGGACCAAATGATCTTGGAGGTCTTTTCCAACCTTAATGACTGTATGGCTGAATGATTCAATGATTCTGGCATTTTTTTCATACAATGTGAGAGCACTGTTAGTAAAGCCATACAGCTAACACAAATCAAACCAAACATTTGATGACAGCGTGTTACCATCTGGGTAAAAAATAATTCACCAACTGTTCATAATAGAATGTTTTGGTTAATCACTGTGAGCCAGACTATAGAGGCTTCCACTATACCACACACACACAGTAGTCACTCCGATACAATAATTGTGATAGCTCTTGCTGATGCATTCAGATGAGCATTTTTTTTAATGATTCACTGTTCTCCTTCATTCTGCTTCAGCTATGCAAGATGCGTGGCAATGGATAGGCCAGACAACTGTTGGTTTTCATATGTCACCTTGGCTGGAGCTGCCTAATAAGAAACTGGTGACAGAGCTTGCAATTACTTTGCCTTAATAAGCCATTGCCCATCAGCTCAGTAGTGGTGACTACCCTCTATCCTTGCCAGAAGTTGCACGGTAAAACTTACAGGGTTCGTTAGCAGTTCATTTAACTAAAATGGGAGGGTCACCATTCTCATGTACGTGCCAGAGCCGCTGATGGTCACTCAGTTGTGCTATAGAAAATTGATCCCTTTGAGCTAAATGACTGTAACTGAAGATTATAACTGGTGACCAGAGGCTGCAGGTGGCTGTTAGCTGTGGACAACTGGCCCATCCTTGATTTGCCTGTGTATAACCCCACGTACTGGGGCCCAGGGTTGTGGACCAGAATAGCAGTGTTGCAGAACATTCTTGTGATGTTCACAAACTCTGCTACATTTCTAAAGGGTTCCAGTGTTTGAGGTATAGTGCTCACATGAAGGTTTTGAGGGAAACAGTGGGATCTTCCAAATAAGCAGAAATTGAATCTAGATAATCTGAAGTATGTTCATGCATAAGGGTTTTTCTTCTTCCCATTATGTAGTCGAGTCTGAAGTCACTTCAGAAATCTAGGAATGCTCAAAATAAGTGTTTGAATGCACCTCGTGCATTTTAATTTGATAAATTTAATTTGCTAAGATTATTTTGTGAATATCATTGATTTTGAAGCAAGGGAAAAAAAAAAAAAAAAAGAGAGTGAGCTTGATTCTCCCCTCTCTGACAGTTTGATTCTGGCACAGCAAGGTTGACTGTACTGAAACTAATCTGAGATTCTGCTGTGCAATTAAAAAAAAAATTAGGCCTGCAACTCTTTTAAAATTACATGCCAGTTGTTACAGTGAGAATAATTTTTGACAATATATGCTTACCTTTTTCTGCTGGGGATAGTTTTATGTGACTAATGATAGTTTTAAACGAGACAAAACCTGAACATCTACAAATTGTGAGGAATTGCAAACGAAGTATTTGTGTCTATCCCCTGATATTTTATGAGTGCATATGAACCAAGCAGTAGATATTTTTCTCACGTGTAGCCAAGTATATATTCTCTATCCATTTCTTCATTTCACTTAAGCTCTTTCATCTCTTGCAGCAAATACACCTTTATATTATCATGTCATCTTGTAAGTTCTCTTCAGGTAAAAAAAAAAAAAAAAAGTCTGCATAGGTCCCAGAATTGCCTTTCTGAAGAGGCCATTTAAAAATAGAGATCAATACCTTACCCTGGATGAGACTTCAAGAACTCAATTTTCCATGCTCTTGTACTGCTGGCACAGTGCTCATTGCTGATGGATGACACTTATGTATACTATATTAGTCACCCGGGCACATGCAGTACCCATAGCCATTACATGTGGAGATAAAATACACGTTGCATATAGTTTAAAATCCAACAGCAATCTATGTAATCACATAATAAAAATAGGACCTGTTTTACCTCTCTATTTATCCATCACTGAGCAGCATACAATTCTATGATTCTATGAGATTGCAACTGCAATTTGGTTTCACAAAGATTACAACTACAAACCCATTGTCCCAGTTGCCCGTGACCCTCTCTATATAATCTGCTGTTTGTCACATCCCTGTCCCTGTGTCCCTCTCAGATTCAGACAAGGGTATTTTCTGTGGTGCCGGGAAATCTCATGTCTTCTCTTTTCCTACCATATACAGTGCCTTAGTGTATTATACAAGGCACTGAAGTGTATTGTAGGCAGCTTTATTTCTGGATCTTTTGATTCAGGTCCTGCACTGATCATGGCGTAGCAAGCCCTAACAGCCTGCCCCATTTTTTTTTTTTTTAAATTGCAGACAACATCTCTAACAATACGCTATCAGATGTAAAAAGTAGGGACCCATACATCCCACATTAGCTTTCCTACATCCGTCTTCTACTTTTTATTTATAGGAAAGCTTTTATCCTATCTGAAATTTGGATTTTACAGACTCAGAAGATACACACTGCAGAATCATTATGTTCCACATTTGTCCTGGAGACTCTAAATCAAAACAGGAATTTATTCCTATTTGAAAGACTGCAAACTTTTTTTCAGTCATTGTTAAAATAGCCATTTTTCAAAAAGGGTAAGATTGGCCAAAAAAAAAAAAGGGAAAAAATCTTCAGTTATTTACACTCACATAAATTACAGTGACTCCAATGAGTCATCAGAGCTTACCTGGGTTCACATAGTTAAAACTGAAAGCAAAATTTGGTCATCATGGTTATTACTACATAATAGGCAAGCCCCGCTAAAGAGCAAACTAGATTGACAGTAATCTCTTCCCACGATGCTGTCTGTTTTTGTTTTTAGCTCTAAGCACAATGCTTTCCATTATCCTTCCTAAATTTAGAATATCTGTCTTTACAGGTTCAGAGTCTCCTCTTACGTTTGCCATAGATTGGGAGTCTTTTGCAACAGCCCTAAATACAGTGAGGCGCTAATGCTAAATTACTCAGTGGCTAAAGACAAAAATACATGGATTACATGATCAGGATATAAAAAGGACGTTAAGAATCTTGTGAGTGCAAAAGTGGTATTTCCAAGAAGCTTAGCTGTGTACAGTGTGCCTTGTTTTTGATTTATTACTGTAAACTGCACTCTGAAAAGGCAGCTGGAAAAGGACAGTTCCTAAACTGAAGAGTCACTTCAGAAGCTACCTGATTACATCAAATGCAAAGCTTGCTCCATCCTTGCTTTGCATATAGTTTCAGCTTGCAAATATATTTCAGAGTGAGGATTATAGTTTTTTTCACACTATAAATTCTTCATCAGAAAATAATTTTAAATCCATTTCTTTTAAACACAAATTTTATGATTAAATAAATCATTAAATTATTAAATAGATTATAGAAACTATTGAATTATATTAAATAAATACTGATTTTCCCAAATCTAAGCCCATTAATGACATCTCCGTAATGATTTATGTGATAAATTAATTTATGCTCATAGTAGAGTAAAAGAGATTTTGTAGACACAAAACCAAACCAAACCAAACCAAACCAAAACACCCAACAAGCAAACAAAAAAAAACCACATCAAGTGAACACCAAACACTGATTGCAGGTGCATTTTGAAATTAGCAGAGGTGTACTCTGATATTTTCTCACTCTGAGCATAGTACTTTTGTCTTCAGCCTTTTTACCTCAACATGCTCAGAGCTGCACAACTGGACAGCTTTTCTCCACTCCAGGTAATTGATATAAGAAGCTCTTACCTTGTGGATTCATGCAAAGCCACAGGACAAAACTACCAGCTATTAATTTAGGAGGAGGCATGGTATTACGTTTTAGAAGTAAAAAATCCGATTTCCTAACCCCTAATTTGAGCCTGACCCTGGGAGGATGTGTGCTCTGCAGCTGACGTGACTGCATGAGTGCACAGGCATCCTTGAGCTAGATTTAAGGTACCTGCAGGCCGCTCTCCCTGAAAAAGCTGATGGAAACATCCCCAGCCCTTCGCAGGGGGCTGCTGCCAGGCTGCATGGCTGGTCAAATACGTGTTCTGTTTCTGAGCTGGGTTTGGCAATCTACATTAAATTTCGCTGCAGGATCATCACTAGCTTGATCAGTGCTTATCCCAGTTAACTCTGACTGCAGCAGCAAGCAAGGCGTGACAGCCTGGCTTTCAGTCTAGGCTCAGCAAACCCACAGGGGACATGGGGTGCTCACTTCAGTAGTGAGCCTATGCAGAAACAACACGCGTGAATGGTGTTCTTCACTACTGTTTATATTCCGGCTCACTAGATGAAGTATTGACCAAGTACATTTCCCTGGCCTGTCATCATACCTTCTGCTGGCAACAGACTTCTCACCTTCTTTGCCGATTCACAAGGAAAATGGGTGTCAGGTCACACACCACAGGCTATGTCTTCTTGCCATGGGAGGATGGCATGGGTGCTTGGCTACGGCCACAGACTCTGTCTGTGCCCGGATCTCCCTTCTGTCTCTCCTGTTGATGACCTTAAAATTACTGTATCAAGGCAACAGTGAATGATTGCTCCCTGCTCACCCTCTCCATGCCACTTGTGATTTATAGGCAAGCAGCTAAAGGTGAGCAAATACAATTACCAAGAGGGTGAACATCCAGTTTAGTGAAAGGCCAATTTTTCTCCATCCCAGAGTCTTACTTAAGCCACGTACACTGTTTTTTTGGCCTCTGAACAAGGGCAAAAATGATGCTGGCAAGGACTGAGAGGAGAACTGGAGGAGCATCGTGCTCGTTATCAGGTTCTTCCTAAACTACATAGACTTCATTGCAGTGATACCGCTGCTGAGAGGTGCTAGCTGCCACAGAGCGAAGGTAACTGATACCTGTCAACTGCTGTGAAGAATAAAATTATTCACATATACAGTGGCTTAGCTGTTCCTTCTGAAAATGTGGTGCATAGCGGAGCACTGGGAAGAGTCTGCTTCAATTTCTGTTTGAGCCATCCCAAATGTGACTGGCCCAGCTAAGCATGTGGGGGATTTTGCTGTCCCTGATGGCTGAACCCATTGCTTGCTACCAGAAATGTTTGGAAGTCTTGTAGCCACCTTCTCTAGCTCGCTGCCAGGTTCTCCTCACAGTTGGACATTGCAAGGAGTGAGATTTGTTACTTTTTGGCAAACAGCTTACTCAGAGGCAATGTAGTCAGCACATTTGGTGTGGCATCATGACTCACTTGCTACCTGACACCTCTTGCTGCTCTCTTCCAGGCAAAAACTGAATTGCTCAGTAGCTACAGGGGCTGTAGTGGGCCCTAGATTCAGGCAAGCAGATGGCCCCTTGACTCCTGACCTCCTTGGTGGAGCACAGCCATAGGGTAGATGAAGTTGGGAAAGTGGGTAGACCCCAAAACGGACTAAAGAATAGAAAGAAAAATGGGGTTAGGGTTTTCAAAGAGTTTGGGGCAGAACACGGAGGAGGGAAATATCTGCAAAGATGCGTGTGAAATTAAATGGTTTATGCAAGCCATTGCTCGTGCAAAGCTTGGAGCTGTACAAAGTTTGGCAGCTGCATTTACCGTTGATATCAGGTGATTCACGAGCAATGGATGACTTTCTGGGAAGAGACTCGTTTTGTTTCCTGTTGCCTGGCCCCTGACCTGGTCCGGCAGCAAAGGTGGAGCTCCCCGTGGTGTGCCCGGGGCCATGCAGCAGGGCTGCGGGCTATTGTGTGCCCTTATCTCCTGGAGCAGCAGGATGTGCGGTGGCCTTGCTCCCCTCTGGAAAAGCACGCAGAGGCCTGAAATTTCATTATTCATGGAAAAATACAGCCTTCGAGCAACTGAACCAATATACATAGCCTTTGGCTCTGAGTAATGGCCTAGTCCTATTATAGGATGAGATGTCAAGGCAAGGCCGTGCTAAGACCTTGAGATAAGGGGTTTAATAAGGCTTGAACCTGACACTGTTGCGACACAGAGAGAGATAACTGCATAGTGCAGCCCCAGGGGAAGAAAAGTGGGCTGCAACATTGCTGTGGTGCTGCAGGAAGGGAGCTGGGGGAGGCCTCAGACTGCTGTAGGGGAAAGGCAGTTTCGGTGCTCCCTTTGGGATGCTCCTGTCACTAGATGTGCTGGGGACATGGAGCTGATTTAGCAACCGCTGCTGCCACCCCTGGCTCTGATTGCCTGTGTGTTGCATAGCGTACCACAGTAAATTTGATGTTAGCCAGCTGCAATGCCACCAGCAATTAGGATGTGACAACCACTAGCTGAGCACAGCCTCCAAGCCCCAGTGAAAGGGCACTACAGGGAAAGAGATGCCTGACTGAGCGTGTCCCTAAGGGTTTAAGCTGTTGCTGCAGTCACAGCCTGCATCCCCACACTGCTGCCCTTAGGATATAGCAGAGGCACTGCAGGGAGGGGCATCTGCCAGCCTACCAAAAACTGTTACAGACTTCAAAGTGGCTATAGAGCTAATCCCAAATCTGTGTTAATGGATCTTGCCACAAAACATCCTCTCTGGTCCTCATTTACTAAGCTGACAGCAGGGAAAAAGGGATGAAGAATCTAAATTCAAATCCTTATTTTGATTTGCTTTCTTATTAGTGGATATTTCACTTTTTAATTGTGGCCTAGCTACTTCAAAATAAATGCTCAGTGTGTACTTTTTTTTTTTTTTGATGTGATCCAGCTTTCTAAGTTATCCTTTATGATATGAACACTGTTACAGAATTAGAACCACAGAATGGTTTGGGTTGGAAGGGACCTTAAAGACCATTCAGTTCCAACCCCCTGCCATGGGCAGGGACACCTCCCACCAGACCAGGTTGCCAAAAGCCCCATCCAGCCTGGCCTTGAACACCTCCAGGGATGGGGCATCCATGGCTTTTCTGGGCAACCTGTGCCAGGGCCTCACCACCCTACAATATCTAATCTAGATCTCCTCTCTTTTAGTTACCCCTTGCCTTATCACAACACTCCCTGACAGTCTCTCACCAGCTTTCCTGTAGGCCCCCTTTAGGTACTGGAAGGCTGCTATAAGGTCTCCCAGGAGCCTTCTCTTCTCCAGGCTAAATAACTCCAACTTTCTCAGCCTTAAAGTGATGACTTTAAAGGTTTTGTTTTTGACTTTTATTCTTTCCCCCAGAAAAAATACTCATCTTCCAAAATAGAAATCAGTGTGAATTTTTTTTTCCAAAGCAGTTTGGTATGTCCAGTTATTCCAGAATGATTAGTTGACCAAAGTCATCATACCGGTAAGTCTTAAGTGAACTTCTTGAACTGGAATAGTTCTGCTTTCCCACAGTCGTCTTTATAAAAATATTGTGCTGGTGACATCTAGTGGAATAAAAATGGACATCTTTTGTTCTTTTAAGACAGATCCAAAAAATCCCCATTAAAAGCAATGGATTTTTTTTTTTTTTCAAGCTGTATTAATCTGAATCCCATAAAATGGAAACTTATTTTGCTTGACTGTACTCAAGAAACACAAACCAACACTGTGAAACCTGCTTCTGGGAGCTCACGGTCCCTGTGGATGCATGTTAGCATGAAAATTATGATCTCATTATTAAGACAACGGAGGTACGCGACATTTATATAGCACATCTAACCGTGAAGTGTGGATAAAAGAAAGGAACCCGTAGTGGATGATTCCTTCAAAACATCTGAATCCCCGTGTTTGCCGTTGTCGTTCTTCCCTATGGCCAGAGGGTGGAGAACTCGGGGTTTCTCTCAGACAGACCTTCAGCTGAGGCACATCAAGTGGCACTTTGTATTAATACAGCTGCCCAATTTTTGGTGCTAGGTGCTTTGCTTCCTGGATCTTGCCACTTTACTAAATTTAAACAGATTTGGTTGGAGAAAAAAAAAATGTCCTGTGGGGACAGCTGCTGCAAGTACCCACTCTGCAGCTGGCTGTGGGCAGGGTTTCTGATGACTAAATACATGACAACCTGGTTAACATACTTAGCAGGAGAGACAGGGATTAGGGACTGCCTTTTTCCCTCCATTCATAAGTACACGAGGCAATCTCAGTAGCTGCCCATGGCTATAACAAATGTAATTGGGCTGTAACTCTACAGCTATGCCTTGTTTTTTTGAGGCCTTTTGAGCACTGACTGTCAGTTCCTGCTCTTTGCTTCTCTGGCTGAGCATCCTGTCCTAGGCTCCCTGGTAGCCTGCCCGGGTCTTTTTGATGTTTCCCGGACAGAGCGGCAGCCTGGTGCAGCACCCGACCTCTGCAGCCCCTGGCCTCTCTTTGTCGTGGCTTTGAAAACCCTGCTCAGCCACAGCCTTGTGAGCAGTAGGTCCACTGCATTTAAGATCTGCTTGCGGCAAATCTCAGTGTAAACAGTGTTCTCTCCACAAACAATGCTAGGAAAAAAAAAAATCTGATTTTGCCAATGATAGAAAATATATTTACTTGCAAAAGCATTACTGGCACGTCCTCCTCCCCCATTCTGCCTCCTACCAATGGCTTGAAAATTAGCAAGGGTAACCTTTGTATCAAGAATGTATGTTTTCCTGTTCCTGCAAAAACCTGCCTAGGTTTGTTTAAATAAGGACTTCAGACGTGTACAGGCATGCTAGAGCTTAAAAGCTGAAGTCTTTCAAGGTGCTGTCCTCAGCAAATGCATGCGTCCTCCCTTCTCAGCTCCTGGTGTTTGGAGGCTGGACCTTGCCCTTGTCCCTGTTAGGAGGGGAGAGCTGCCCCCGTCCTGCTGCCCCACAGACAGGGCCAAAGAAATGTCGCAGCCTGGAGGTAGATAAAAGGCAACCTCCAGCCCCAGCCTGCAGCACGGAGTTGCAATGCGATGCTGGGGAAGTCATTTATGCCAGGCTTTCTGAGGGAGTTTGCATGTTTGTAGATGTCTCTTTTCTTAAATGCACAGATAATAATTACAGTAGGAACTCTATTTGAGGAAATACCAACAAAACATTGTCAGAATGGACAAAAATCTGCTGTTGCTTCCAAAATGGTCTTTCCTGAATCTGCTTCTCTTTTCTGCTTTCGGTTCCACCACTTATGTCATTAGGGATGTGCATATTAAATTTGTGTGGGAGACGACAAACAACACGGCTGGGAGGGTAGCTGCAGGCATGTGGAAGGGCAGGAGTAAAGTTAGTGTAGTGAGTTGAAAAGAAAGTGGGAAATAATTCAGTTAGGAGGACTGCAAAAGTTTACATTTAAGTAAGAATAACTGATTACAAATTTACAAAATGGGACTTGATGGGCTGGATAATAGTTCTGCAGATAAGGAATGAGGGGTAGTAGTGTACCCCAAGTTATTCATGAGCAGTAACACTGGCACTGTTGAAAGAAATGTGAGGATCACATCTGGGACATATAAACAGAAAAGCAACACATAAGAGGCGTGAAGAAATCTTTCTGCCTTACTCAGCACCCCTGAGGCCCCAGCTGGCGTTTTGTGTCCAGCTCTGGGCAGCGTTCCCCAAAGAGAAGTGTGAGCCAGCAAGGACTCCAGGGGCCAGCAGCAGATAGTGTCTTCAAAGAGCAGAGGAACATGCAGTTCTTCGTGTCCCCTGTGGACATAAAGATAAAAGATGGACTAGCTATAGCACAATCTAAACATCAGCCTAACAAGGAGCATAATTAGGCACTGGAAATGACCTGCCTGAGTAGACCGTGAAATCTCTGTTTTTAGGGATTTTTAAGAACAGGTTAGACAGGAACAATTTAACTAGAGAGATATCCAGGGAAGACTGATATAGCTGACCTTTTCTTAAGGCAGGAAGATGGACTAGATGGCCTACAGAGGATGCTGTCAGACTTATCTTTTCACTTTTCATGAGCTGGGATCCTGAAACTTTATTTTCAGCTTTGTTCAAGACTCCCAAGTGCAAACAAAGTCAGTGGAAACTGCCTTTGTGTGTATTAAGACTTGTTTAATGCTAAATGACAAGGGTAGATCTTAGGTTTCTCAGACTGGGCACTTGAATTTAAGAGATATTTTTGAACTCTGAATAATATATCTCAGTTCCCCAACACAGAGATAATGCTATCTACTCATCTTATTAGCATGCTTTGAAGATAGGTTAATTCAGGCTTTTGAATTTTTTACATATATTACAGTACCATCTAGGATTTTATAGGGAAGAAGTTAACCATATCATCGTGATGGCTTATCTCCATTTACAAGCTTTGAACCACAGACTGGAACAAAACAAAATCAAAATACTGAATAACACTGTACGTTATAAGGGCAGCAGCAAGCTCAGTGGTTTTGCAGTCTGAGCTCTGATGTAACACAGACCACCAAATGATTATTAGCTAAATGTTATCTGCTCTATGTACTGAAAAAGGTGAGGGCGTGTGAAAGAAACTGTATGCAATAATGGTATTACACAATGTATTGTACATATACACAAAAGAGCTGAGTTACAGAGGCATGAATAGTCTCTGTCCTTGGGTTTTCCCCACTTCTGCATAACTGCCTTTTATAACAGTCTTTCTAGGTGTCCTTGTGCATGAAATAAACCTACGCAGTACTCAAATGTAAAGAACACAAATATAAGATTCATTGAGAGGGACCTGTCTTGACATCAGGAGACTCAGCCTCAACAGATATTTGCTTCCTTCTCCTGCACAGTTGAAGGGGGTCAAAGAGGGGCACAACACAACTGTTGCTGAGGCGGCCGTAAGATTGCTTTCCATGTTCCCCATCTCCCAGGGCAGGAGACAGGGTGCACAGGGCTGTGCAGCCTGGGCAGGAGCCACATCCGTGTCTGGGGCCACCCAGAGATGTCTCCTTTCAGAACCTCACAGCAGCCTACAGCTATCAAACCTCTGTTTGACCCATAGTCACTCAGGGATGAAGCGGAGGGATGGAATGATGCAGGAGGTCTCTGAAAGCAGCCATGGCAAATCTGAGAGTCTGTACAGTCTCTTCAGCTAAAGCAGAGCCTGGTTAATACCACCTGCAAGCTTATGCATTGCACCTGGCCAGCTGCAGTTACCGTGCAGTGCAAAACAGTACAGTGTAGCTCAACTGCTTTTTCTCCAAGAAACTGCCTCCACATACCACTCGCTTTTTCTCACCAGTTATCTGAGACAAAGCCAGATCTGACAAAGACTTTGGTGGTGAAGGTAGCTCTTGTCCTGAGCTCCCAATGCCTCTTAGCAGCTTAAGAGAGATACATGTTGGAGATCAGCTCAGGGTGACACTGCTGCAGCTGTAACACTAGCATGCATGTCACTTGGCAGGGAGGATTTTGACTGAGTGAAGTGGTTTCAGGCTGTGCTCAGGCCCTCCCTTCTTACTGGCAAATTGATAAGTGGACTGTCATGAGGGTGTTACAAAGGTGTGATGCCTGAGCACCTGAGCACTGTGTCTGGGGTACATGCCCAACTCTGTCCCGGCCACATCAATGGTGCAAGGTATGAACAGTTCTGAGTACCCTGAAACCATAATCCTGAAGGATTAAATCTCTTCTAGCTATAAGTTTGCTTATCCTCAATTTTAGTGTCATGTATAGTCAAGCTGAAGATAAAATGTTAAACACTTCTTACACCTTTTTGAAAGTTAAAATCAAAAAGCTGACCTAGAGAACATGGCTTATAAAAATTAAAAAAAAATCCTGAGTTCTTTATGTTCATATTCTCAATTTTTGAGTTTCTATGAATGAAGCTGAACAAATTCAGGCTCTCAAGATTTTACCAGTGAAAGGGTGGGTTGCATAGATGTGATAATTATAAGACTCCAGGAATTAGGTGCTTTAACATGTTGCTTCTGATTTCAGTGGCATGTGTCCAACAGTTTTAGACCAGGCCCCTTTTAGAGCTCGCAAGGACTCCAAAACCTACAATTATAACTATAGATATACATCTCTCAGTATGTTGTTAGTCACCAAAAACCCTAAACCACAGAGAGTGATGTTTAAAAGTCAGATGTCCTGCAGCTGAGTAGGGACTTTCTTCAGGAGTAAAATGAAGGTCTAAGTTTCCCTCCTCCCTTCTGTAGCTGCCTTGCCTCTTGAGTAGGCTGAGAGAGAAGGCAGAGAACTGAGAGGCAGAAAGCTTGAGTGTGCGTATGTGGGGGTTGTGAAGGGGTGTTCACTGAAGCACAACTGAAATTTCAGAGCTGTTCATCAGGAGAGAACAGACACCTCATGCAGAAAGACCAGGTGCAATTCAGGAGAGTCACAGATGTGGAAGAAGAAACTTTTATTTTGGGCAGTGCATTTACCTAGGAAAGGAAAGGTTTTAGAGAAGGAAATAGAGCATGAGGGAAATGCTCAAAGCTACTTGCCTGGCAGGGGAAAATGTGAAGAGAAGAATGCCAAAACTTCTCACCAGCTTCCACAAATGTCAGCGAGATTGGTGTGGTTGCTCTGTAATAAGGCTGGAGAAGGAGCCCTTGACTTTCCTAAAGAAGGTCAGGAAGACCCTTGCAGGTTCCCTTGCTTTTATAGAGGCAGCCGCAAGTTAGCAGCCACCCTGGTGCTGTGCTGTTTTCTGATTGCTTTTTGTGATGAGAAAATAACCTTCAGCTGAGTCAGGTAACCCCACCTATTGACTCTGCACGCACAAAAGCTTTCTTGTGCCTTGTGTGGCTCCTGAAGGCACCATGCATTTTGTGCAGGGCACATGCTGTACTGCTGACAGCATACTGGTCTTTGCCAACGTGTATTTTTTCCATGGGATTTTAAACAATGAATCCCAGTGACTGATCTGAAACAGGGAGCTTTAAGCCAAATTTAGCAGCACGGAGTCTGAATCTGAATGAGAAGGAAGGGAGAGGGGTGCCTTTTGGATGAGGTTGCTCACAGGCCAGCAGCCCAAGCCAAGGAGAAGCCAAATGGTTGCAACAGGACTTCTTCAGCCTGCGGAGAGGTCATGGTGCTGACATCTCGTTTCACACAGGTCCTTTGGCCCAGCGGCTATGGTGCCTGCTGCCAGGCTCGTGGCGGGGAGGGAGCCAGCCCCAGTGCCTGGGGTGAAGGGACATTTGTAAAAGTCACGCTGGTAAAGCAAAGGGACAATTACTGTGATATTCTCTGGAGAGATCTTGCACCTACTCTGGAGAACACTAAATCAGCTGCCCCAGAGGCAATACCTATCTGTGGCTTTTAGAAAAGCAAATAAAGCACGAGCTCCTGAGCAGTTGCCGCTGGCTCCCAGCCGCAGCAGGCCGCAACCAGCCCGGTGCTGCGGGAAGGTGGGCGGCAGGCACCTGCTCACTGGGCCTGCGGGTGTCCGAGAGGGTCACGGAGCTGGGCAGCTGGCCCTCGATCCTCCTCACAGTGACTGAGATAAATCTTCTTTTTCTTCTTCAAAGTGAGAAGCGAGCACACAGTATCTCCGCTCCTCCCTGACCCCTCCGCCAGCCAAGTGCGTACCAGGCAGAGGGGCTGGACAGCCGCGGCAGGAAACCTCCCTGGTGCCACCCTGCCAAAGCCCTGCCAGGCGGTTGTTTCTCCCACCGGCACTGAAATACTGGATTTTGGTGGGTGCAAATGCAGAGGTGGATCCTGAGGCAGAAACCTTCAGGTCCTTCTCAGCGGCCTCTGGTTTGTCGTCTGGGCAGATACCAGAGCTGTTGCCCCATCTGTGGAGCTCTCAATTTCTCCTGCTGTGGGTGGGGATGCTGAGAGCATACCCCACAGCAACCTCCTTCAGCAGCGACGTGTCCATTAGAGCTGGCAAAGCTATTTTTTCTTTTTGTGTGGTAAGGGAGATACCCTGGAGGGTAGGGAGATAACTTGCCTCCTCCAAAGCACTGACACCTCCTGGCAAAGCGTGTTGGAGGCTGGTCTTATTCCCCATCTGCCTACGATGGTCTGAGCATTTCAATGGGCTTTGGAAAGCTTTACCCTGACATTTGGTATTAATGAGCGCCTGTAAAGCTCCTTCCAGGTTGCCAATTGTGGTTAAAAAACAGCAAGACGTTGAAGCACAGCGTTAATGACATTTAGTTGTTTATTTTTGCAACAACAAGATTTTCAGGAGAAAATACAACACTTTCTCAGTGGAAATAATTAAAACCATGAAAATGACTGCATTTCCTGTGTGACTGACTTATTCCATGCGGGAGAAAATGTTTCCCAGCAACCAAAAATACCTTGTAGTGGCTCACATTTTTCTTAGCACTCTGCATCCCTTTCCTTAACCAGAACAACAGGCAAAGGGAACAACATGTTACACATTTTTAACAATTCATCACATGAGGAAGCAGCAACTCCCTTTTCCCACAGAGCAGTGATGTAAAGGGCTTCCATTCTGGGGTACCTTGCTTTGAAATTCCTAAAAACTGCCTGACTTCAGTCAGGAGATGTTATCTTTCCCACACAGGCCCAATCCTTGCCATGGGGCTGCAGACAGGCAGGCGCTGCACCAGGTGGGTCCCGGCCCTGGTCCTGGCCCTCGCCCTGGTCCTGGCCCTTGTCCTGGTCCTGGCCCTGGTCCTGGCCCTAGTCCTAGTCCTGGTCCTGGTCCTGGCCCTGGTCCTGGCCCTGGCTCTGACCTTCCCCTGTGCTATTTCTGAAATGCGTCCCCTGAGGCCAATCTGGAGTTCAGCCTCTGCCAAAGAGGTAGCTGGCTGAAAGCACCCTGAGCACACGAAGCATTGTGCTGGGTGTTCATAAAGACATTTGAAAGGTAACTCTGATACATCTCTTGCTGTTTCATACTGCCTATTTTTTTTTCCTATGCTGATTCCAGAAGATTATATCAAAAGCAGGCAAGAAAGGAATCAAGACGTTAAAATTTTCAGTTTAGGTAGAGAAACTGCTTTGCCATTTCCCACAAGGTAATGAACTGGATCACATTTGTAGGGGCATTTTTTTCAAAACTTTCTGACATTCATTTATCTTGAGGTTATTTCAGATGGGCCACTTTCTTTCAAATGTGTGGAGCTGATGTTTCTATGCTTTATTAAAAAATTGGTACATGTGAAATATTTGAAACATATAGGAAAGAACAGGGTGTGATTGCAAACCGCAGATGTTATTCAGCAACTACTACATGTGGCTCTTCAGGTTACCCAGAAGTTACCAGACCTTTCCTTTTGTCTGGTGGAAAGGCTACACTGACATGAAAGTAAAAATATGAAGTAAAATACAATTTTTATTTCATTTTCTCAGCTCATTTCATTTTGTATTGTACTTTCCAACCTCCCACTCATAATTTCAGTCTAAGTTTTTGCCAAAACATAATTCTAAAAGTTGCTGGCCCTGGCCATGTTGCACTTTTAAAGAGCCTTTTTAAAGACAATGCTAACAGAAGAGCAGCAGGAATAAATAGTTGTGCAGTGAGTCAGGTGTTCTTCAGGCACTGGAGGGAGCTGTGAAGTGAAGTAAGCTCTGGAGTCTGTCTATTATTTGTGCTATCAAAAAGGGTCAAGAACTTTTCTGAAAGACTTTTCTAAAGTCAGATAAAAATACATTGGTATAAATCACTGCCTCTCAAAGAGTAAGAACTAAACACAAAGAGAATGACTTGGTAAGTAAAACAGGACTCGAAATGAAGAAAACTTGCGTTCTCAGTTCTGACATGAATTTGTTGTACATCATCAGACTATTTAATTCATTTATTTACTTGGCACTATCTATTTATTGATATATTTAGAGTTATTCATTTGCAAAATGAGGCAAATTACATAACCTAAGTACTGCATTTATGAAATTCATCTTATATTTATCAAAAGGTTTTTGCACAGCCAACTCTGAATTGCAATTCATTTATCGTGTAACAGTAACAACAGTTTCTATATTCACAGCTCCTTAAGGATTGGTTAATTTCATTTTCTGAAGATAGCTTTCTCTGTCTTTTTAATCTATTTTCTGTTTCTCTGTGACTGGAATTTTGGCACCTTTTCCCCCTTGCGTGTGGGTGTCAATGCGTCAACGCTAATGGGAAAGGCCACTAGTGCTTTTTTAGTTTGGTACTATTTTTCTGGAATAAATTATATATATATATATATATTTTTCTCTGTTTCCTGCTTTTCTGTCCATGCCTTTTTCCTCCTGTCTTCCTCTCAGCCTCCCTCATGTTGTCGCATGCTGGCTACCTTATGAACCTCATTTGCAAACAGATTCAGGAAACTTAACTTCAGCTGATGTATCAAGCAATGCCGTCCATAGTTTCACTCCAAATCTTTATTTCCACATTTTAGAAGAAATGAATTGGGAGAATTTCATTATCTTCTTCAACCTTGCGTAAAAATGGCCCGAGAAAACTGATTCAGAAAGCCCTTCAGATCCTGATGCATTCCTATTGGCATAATGCTGACTTTCCCATCTCTCCACCATCCCAAATTTGAGGTATTAAATCACTGGAAACACAGACAAATACAAATCAGTACCAAAGAATTTAGAAAAAAATGTGCACCCCAGCCTCACAGATTTTCCAGGCAGATTATTCAGCAATTTAAATGGGAATGTTATCTTTTTTTTCCCAGCCTTATCATGCTTCTACTTATAAACTCTTCAGTCAGTTTTGAAAGCAAGGAATTGGGAAAATGTCAGAAAAGATGATTTCTTGCCAACTGCACTTGGACAAAACAGAGGAATCTCATGTCACTGTTACACTACTGGCTCGTCTCCTGACCCTCTCCTGTTTTTGGCTGTTTTATCTTTTCCACTCTTCTTTCTCCTGAACGGCATGACCCTCTGCCTAGCCTCAAATTGCACAGTTGTGGAACAGCTGCTTATACTGCTTGGAGTGTTGTTGTCCGCCTCTCCTGGTGTCTGGCATTTTTTTCTGGAGCGTTCCCCGCTCCTGATGTCAGCAGGTCTCCTTGCCCACGCAGCAGGGAGAGGGAGAGTGGTGTCAACGCTTTCCCACTTTGCAAATCCTCTGGCAGCACCCCTGCTGCCTTACTCTGTTTCTGTGGCTGTTGTACTGGACTTCTGTTTGGTTGTTAGCTTGTTCATTTCTGCTAGAAAACAGAGGAGCACAGGGCTTTGGGTCGAGGACACTGGGGACTACCTGTGAGTGTTTCACCTTTGCTGTGTCCAATGAAATCCCTGTGCAATTGCCTTGGCTTCAGGACTAGCACAAGCTATTTGCTTTCCCTCCGTCTGCTTTCACTGGCCTCAACCAGCCTTTTTACAGTCCCTTTTCTTGGACGCCAGTAAACATCAAAAACATTAACGCCTCAGCTTTCCAGCCACAACCGTGAAACCAGATGCCGGCACCTGCTGAGCTGTGGCTCTCCACTATCAGCTGGCTACCAATAACACCGCAAAAAAATCCCTCCTGTCAATTCCACGCCAACCAGCAGATCTTAGCATAAATTACTTCACATTTCCTCTCACTGGGTAAGTTTTTCCCTTATGTGGGGAAGCATTTATCTTCCTAACACAGTGTGTTTGGCACCAGGTGCAGCTGAGGGAGCAGGTCAAAGCCCAGGAGGCTCCTTGGTGTAGGGGCAGCTCAGCACTGCCTTGGGCAGCCAGGCTCAAGCTGCCTGCAGAGTCCTCCACCCTTTCAGTGCTGCCAACCCCCTCAGTGCCTTCCTTCTTTTTTGTCTGGCCATTATGGCCCATGCCCTGTACTGGCTTCTTGACCATGCGTGGGAGCTGGCTGCCTCCTGAAGTTACCACTGGGGCAAAGCTCTACCATTGCTGTGCAGCAGCTGGCACGAGCACCGTGAAATAAAGGGAAAGCTAGGCAGGGGAAATGGGCAAGGCTCTGGCTTCTGAGGGGGATGTAGATAGCACCGAACTCCAGGCTGAAACAGAGTTGAAAGGAATCTCACTGTTTGTCTAAAACATGTTTTTAGTTTTTATTTTCCCCATGGCATTAAAAAAAATATATTGGAATTCACTGGTGTATTTAGTTACTGTTCACTACTTAAAGTTTCCTCAGCTCAGGATGACAGGTGTGCTTCTTGGTGACAGGAAAGATGCAGCTCTTGATGCTCTTAAAAGCTCTTGACAAGCTTTTAAGTTCTTCCAAAGTATATAGGTGCTAGCAGCCGTACATAAACGGTATATTTAGCTGGAGGACTACATTTAGAGGGGAGGTTTTGAGCATTTAGAAGGCTGCAGTCACATTACACCTCTCACTTCTGTCAAAATTAGTAATAGCTTCTAGCTGTTGAAACTGATTCAGCTCACAGCTGAAGGACACTCTACAACTGTGAAGGGAGTGGAGACATGCACAGGCAGTCTTGATACGGGTTTGCAGGACCATTTCTGGGTGGAATGAGGGGGGAGTGAGAGGACAGAGAGGCTGTAGTCCTTCACAGATGTGAGAAGGAGTGATAGATACTTCTAGTCCTACAGATGCCGTGCTGCAAGCTCGTCTTAATAATTTCACACAGCAGTCCCAATTTCCAGCAAAGCAGCCCACCATTAAGTAGATGGCAAAAAATAATAGCAAAACTAAGGAGTCAATTCTCAGATATCTGATTACCTAAGGATGGAACATATTGTTTACATGGAAGCTTGTGTAAGTCCACAAGCACAAACTTAACATTTGAGAATACCTGAGTAACCCCTGTGTTAAGACAGCATGAGGTGGGGAAAGTCTGTCATCAGTTCAAGCTGTTCAGGATGCCTCACATCCCACCAGGCATGCCTCCCTTCGTTCTGCCAGACCTCCCTGAGAGCCAGCGAGCCTCTCATCCCTGCTCTGTGAAGCTGACCTGCCGTTAAACTCAACACTCAGCTGACCTCTCTTCTCCTGGGTCCTCAGTAGGCAGTGGGAATCACGCACGGGACCAGTAGGCATCCTCCTTGGAGAGCATTCTCCGAGGGCAAGTGCCTGGACACGGCAGTTCTCTGACCTCTCCAGGACCATTGCACATAAAGATATTTGGGAAGTGGGAACAACTGTGTAGATCTGGAGTTAACTGAGTTTCCAGAGAGGGGGTGCTTAAGCAGAACTGTGGGTTATATGAGGAGGTTGGTTACACGTCGCTTTGTAACAGAGGACTCTTGTCACAGATGGGTTTAATCTTTGGAAATACTTCCTCTCCTTCCCCAGCCTAGACAGCCCCTCATTTACTCCCAGACATCATAATGCTTTCTTTAAAGTTGACAATGATTGTTTGCATGTAGCAGATGATGAAGCAACATCTCTCCGGAAGCGGCAAGAAATTGTTACTAGCCTGGAAAGCATCCTGTACCATCTGACGGGTAGGTATTCTACATGGAAAATATGTCACACATGAGAGCAGAGCTAGCCTGACTCACTTATCCCTAAACCAAAGGTGCTGCCAAAACCAAACCCGCTGGGACTGGTATTCCTGCAGCGTCCCCACTGCTCCAGTGTCTGAAGCTGACAGGAACGTAGCTGTCAGATGGGGAAGTAACAGCATCTTTTGTCACATTTTCTTGTTAAGCAAACACTGATAAATTGCATATCATGTCTGCTCTACTTCAGGAAAAAATGTTTAGGACTTCCTGGAAATATTGCGAAAGCTACCAACTTCCCACCTCCCATGCTATCAGCAGGCATTAGTGTATTAAAACAAAACAACCAAACCAAACAGCAAAACGTGAAAGAAAGAGAACAAATAAGGAGCCTGCAGCGCTGCCAAATTATACAACAGTGATTCCCACCTGCGTTGACTTGGACAACTCGCCTCACTGAGGCCAGTGAGTCTGCTGAGAGCACCCAGAGGCTCCTGCACCGGCTGCAGGAGCAGGAGTGGGAGCAGGGGCAGGAGCAGGATGGGGCAGGCAGCCCCGTAGGCAGCTCTCTTGCCCTTCCCTGCTGGTGTGGTCCACCCCTGGCCACTGCTTCCACTTAAGCTGTTAGGGATGGAGCAGCCTCCAGCAGCTCTCAAAACCAAGCCTTCGACTCTATATAACTGAGACCATCTCAGTTTTTCCGCAGATGATTGTTACAGGAGAGAGGGTGGCTTGCCTTTTTGTTTGCTTATAAAATAGCGTGCGCATCTATGCCATGAAAACGTCCTGACTCCTACCTTCCCGGAGTGCAGAGGACCGACACGGCTTTCATTCCTCACTGCTAAGTCTCAGCACAACTTGCTCATGACTCACGAGAATGAAGTGACACCGCGTGTGTGCGTTCAGTGCCCGAACTTTAGCTGTCACAGCAAACGCTCCAAAGCCCCCCACCCTGTGTGTCTTCCCTATTAAAAAAACGTGTGCGTGAGCATTAGGGAGAGGAGCTAGAGGGAGATCCCTGAAGCTCGTGGGTAAGGAATGTGCACCGAGCTGTGCCTGAACGTCTGATGTCTCCAACTATTTGTTAAAGGCAAGGGCAATACTTCCGACAGACGGCCCTCCCCTCGCCTGCAATAGGCTCCCAAGAATAGCAACAGCCTGTGTCACTGGAAAGGGCAAAGCCTTCTGAAATAGCAACAAAGTTGTTCACAAACCACTTTGCGGTTCGCATTTGGTTTCAGCCAGCTTCGGCAACTTGTTGCCATGAGGAATATAAGCCGGGCTGCCCTGGCCGGCCGGGGCAAGAGGGCTGCGCTCTGAGGGACCCGTGGCCAAGGTGCGAAGCAGGGCACGGGAGCGGCGATGGTACCCGGGCAGAGCGCGGAGGACCTGGGCCAGCAGTGCCAGAAGATGGGAGCAGGCGAGGATGAGGAGGGCGGCAGAGGTAGCGGGCACCTCCGCCAGCTGCCAGCTGCAGCAGGTAAGGTGGTGGGGCCGGGGGCTGGCTGCTGCCGAACAGCAGTGAGCAGCTGGCGGGGATGTGGGAAAACCACGCAGCGCTACCCGGGGACTCCGGGCATACGCACTGCCTCGGTTTCCCACAGAGCGAGAGGGGAAAGCCTGAGCGAGGAGGGGAACGTCAGCTTTAGTCTTGCGTCAAGGCAGATGTGATACCTTTCCCTCAAGGCCCACCTTTCGTACACGGGTTGTCCGCGGTGTAAATCCTTTCCTTCATGCGGATCAGTCACCTGAACAGAGAACCCACCACACCTGGGATAAGAGAGGTCCTCCAACCCTTGTGTGCTCGATTCAGCCCTAGGGACTGAAATCCAAGGAAGCCACGTGAGCAGGACACCTGCTCATGCTGGGGCAATTTTTGGGGTGGGGGGACAGGGACTCCCTGCTGTCTCTTCTACTCTAGCATTTCATGAGGGAGCAGGGTTTCTGTGCTGACACACAGAGAAATCAACTGCTGAATTTCTTCTGAAATGATTTCTGAGTGCTGAAGCTAGATTTCATATCTCTTCACCTTTGCTGTCACCCCCAGCCAGCATTTTTAATTTACAGTGTGGTTTTGCATCTCGGGTCCTTTCTACTGGCAATAAGATGAAATGAAAATGACACACAAATGTGACGTTTCTCACCCACAAGATAGCTGTGCCCAAACAGGAAAGCACTGTTGCAAGCCAGAAATGACTATGATGTCCTGAGCAAGTTTTGTTCACGTAAAAATGAATGAACTGACTAACCAGTGCATGCTCAGATAGCACAGGCACAAATCCTTTGTCGGAGTGCAGTAATGATCAGTCCAGAAACATCTGCTGACACCTGGGAGCAGAGGAAGCAGAGGTTAATGAAGAACAGAAAAGCAGTTGGTGTGCAGACGCATTTAACGTTACCTAAGGGTATGGGGGAGCAATGCAGATTGCTACAGGATGGCGTTATCAAAGGGAAGCACGGCAGTTACAATAAACAGGCAGCAAAGCGACTGCAGTGCGAGAGCTAAGATTAGAAGAGTATGTGCAAGTTACACACTTGGCCTTACCCTCAGAAATAAGCGTAACCTGAGAAATTCATAATCACATTGCTAGGAATTAAAAGAAGTTGTTGATTCTTACTGCAAAATAACAAAACAAAGCCTAGAAACCATTTAATATAATGACGGGCCAGGCTGCCTGTTGACATAATGAAAATGCACGGCAGAGCGCTGAGAGGTGGAGAGATGGCCTGGCTGGGTCTGCCCAGGCTCTGCATTGCCCTATCTTTCCATCAATTCCAGGACATTTTTATTCATGAAATCTCAATATTACACGATACGTTAATCAGACTTATGGTACATAAAGTACACAATACCTCCCACATTGCAGGAATTTAGATGCATGAGAATGTGTGATGCATTAGTTTCTTTCTGCCTTTTTTTAACTCAATTTACAAAATATTTGCTTTGAGTTGGCCTTTCATACTTGGATGGCAGGAGTCATGTTTGTCAAAGAGCTATTTTGAAAATGGGATAATCATCTATGTTGTAGATTCAAATCTATGCAATGAACCCAACTCATCATTATTTTCTCACCTGTGCTTATTAACCAAGGATTGACAGAGCTTGATTTCACCTTCCAAATATCTAAATATATCAAAGAATCTCCAAGGACTAAAAAATCATAATCTCTCTTCCTGAAAGACAATGTCCTTCCATCCTAACTTGAGAAATTTCTCACCTCAAATTACATTGAAGTCAACAGAAGAAGGCACCATGTAGGATGAGATTGTGAATTCCCCTCCTAGTTAAATAGATGCATTTGCACAGATTACATAAAGAAGTAATCTCCCCCTGCTCCAATCCAGTACGTTTTTCTATGTACATACTTCACGTTCTCTTGAAAGAAGGGAAGGGAAAACTGCACCAAAGAAACCCTAGTATCTGGACTGATGTGGAGCACCATGCTGTCATGAGGATTTGAAAAGAGCAGACACCTCTCACAGCTCTTCTGCACATGAAAGGGGGAAAGAGCATTGTTTCCCAGCTTGAACTGCTTGCAAATTTTCCTGGCGCAGATCATTTATCCGTAATGCCCATGAAGCTTATGTGCAGACCAAGTATTTCACCTTCAGAAAGGCTGCATTTTCCCAAATACATTCTTGAAAATAAGTAGAAAGGAGCATACCCTTACTAGCTTGGCCCCATCCAGTCCCATCAGCAGTACACTGCTATACTGCAACTGCTCTTGCTCTCCTTTTCAGGAACAAAGAATAAACATTTCCAGCAAATGTTCTTGAAGATAAGTTTGTTTGCCAAGTCGTGCTGCTTTTGACCTGAGTAACAGTTATGAAAAACCATTTTGTTTACATGGAGAAACTAAATAATAGACTTTCCAATCACTTGTCACATACCAGCCATGCACTCGTTAGCCATGGGGTTTGTTGCAGGCAGAAGGAGAAATTTCTCTGGAAGCCATCATTAAAATAGTTTGTTCCCCTGGGCTGCACACTGCCATGTATTTTGCAGGCATCTCATAAAAATAAGAGGAATATACATTTTAGGAAACTTTCTTTTTTTTTTTTTAATGCATAAGAACTGCCAGCAACATCATTAAAAATAACACTTAAAAGGACTCTGAGTACAACTACTGCAGCATGCTTTATCTTGAATTGTAAAGCAAAACATATGCTGAAGTCAAAGAGAACTTTGTCTGGAGGAAGACCACAAAGTAAAACTGAGCAGAGTTCTCAAGGCTTATCTTAGCAGGCAGTTTTGAGCTGGCAGGTCCCAGGTACATCAGTTACAGCAAAACCTCCTAATGATATAAGAGTGTTTCTCAGCAGAATAATGCCTGGGAATGACAAGTTAGCTGCTGAGTCTGTTGCCACCATTGCAGGAAGAAAATCTGTCTCCCTCTGTATTACATCAGAACCTGCTTTCCACTCAGGGGTCCACTTTAGATACAGCCCGCAGCTACTTCTATACCACTGTGGGTATGTGCCACCAGCAGACCAACATGGGTATCAGCTGATCCAGTAAAAAACATGAAGACATTTGACAAGCTGCTGCACTTGGAGATGCAAAAAGTGTATATGTCCTTGAGTGCTTCCCTAGCAAATTCCAGGTATCCAACTCCATCTCCAGCTTGCACAGTCTCTCTGATTACAAATAAATAATCACCTTCGTTGCATTGCTCTGAGGACCATGGGTTGGAGAGAGGAGAGTCTGGGTTGTAAAGAACAGTGCTGGTGGCAGACTACTTTAAGATATTTGAATTGGCACTGTCATTTTGAGTAAGAAACTGGAACCATACCAAACTGGCGGTTGCACATTTAAAGAATTAAAAGCTGTGCAGGACACAGAGCTCAGAGTATAAATAGGAGACACTGCCCAGGCTGCTGTGTTTCTGCTGGAGATCCTTAAACTCAGTTTTCGTCCCTCTGTTACTTAACATTTTTCTCAGTTACCTAAAATATTTGTGGGTGGTAAGGGTGATTAATAAATGTGATTAATAAATGAGATATATTACTGGTTGAATGAACTTAGGATGGCTTGGCCTGTTGACTGCAAGCGAATGTCATGTCTGGGGTTCCTCTCAGCTAACTTTAGACATCTGCATCTGAGCAAGCCACACAGATTCCTTTTATAGTCAATGGAGAGAAATAGGCATCTGACCCATTTCAAATACCTAGAAGTGCTTATTTTTTGCAAATGGTTACAGAAAAAATCTAGAGATGCTGCCTTTCTCTTAGTTAGGGAACTTGAACGCGCCTATGTGTTTTAACACAGCCAAATGAAAAGTAATTTTCATTCCTGGTTAGGATGTAAAAGGTTAGGCCATATCCAAAGAAAACACACTGAGTGCCTTGGAAAGAACTTGGTCATAGAAGAAATGGGTTGTCCTGGAGAGTAACTTGTAGCTCCTGTACACTGCTCTGACAATCATTTGATCGGTACAGAGCAAAATCTCCACCAGGAGCAGGACAAGAATTGGAAACTCCCATTTGGCACTGTGCAACCACTACAGCAGCACTGAGTCCAGTTCCCAATTTATTAAAATTGATAATCTGGAGAGAGTTCAGAGAACAGAGCTTTGAATACTTAAGGGACTGGTAAACTTGTAAAGACTCACAGGCTAAGTAGCTTAACCAGGAGACATCTGTGCGATGACTTGATGACAGGCTATAATTTTGTACTCTGTGAACACAGCTACATGCAGGCAAATGGAGAGTGAGATCTGATGGCTGGAAGTCAAAGATGCAGAAATTAGGTCTAGAAATAAATTATAGATAATTTGAAATAAAAGCAATTAACCATTGGGACAATGTACGATTTAAAGTCATTGGTTTTCAACCACTAGCATTTTCTAAATCAAAGCTTAATATTTTTAATTACCTATTTAAAATAAAAAGACATTTAAATGTGTCCAAAGGGTTATGTTGTGCTGTTCATGAGTATCAGACCAGATGACTACAATGGTCTCTTTTGGCTTCATAATATACAGATTAATCCAAAATCTTAGGTTAAATGGGTCAATGATGAAAGTACAGGGCTATCTAAGCAAGCACTGGTATCAACACAGAGCAGTAGTCTGGGCAGAGAACTGTGATAAAGGTAACATGACAGTGTTGTATCATCAGCCCTGATTTTTGATCAGGGTTTATTGGAAGGGTACATTTTCCAGAGCTAGTGATACACAGCAAGCAGGCATGTCAAAATTAGAAAGGGGAGGGAGAATTAGTTTTTGCAATGATAAAACAAATATTGCATGCGTACCTTGCCATAACCCACGTACTAACCTCTGTTTAAAACAAGTACCATGTTCATGCACATACACAACCATGTGTCTTTCACAGGTCTCTTGCCATCTGTGGCGTGCCCACCAGCCTAGCGCAGGGGCAGTGAGGGCTGAGGCATACTGAGGGTGCTCAATAACACGGGGCTGCTGCCTGGCTAAAAGAGAGCAAACCGAGGACCAAGCAGGAGAGCTGATAGGCAATACCCATCTTTAATGGGCTTACATATATCCCCTGGCCCTGGAGGCACGGCTTATGCCCACACAGCTAAGCTCTGCTACCCTCTGAAATAACCTGGCCTCCTGTGGGCTGGCTGCGGGGTGCGATGGTGGCCTCGTGCCACCAGCCAGGCTGTGTCCGGGAATTGTTAGCAGAGCTTGAGGTGGCACGGGGCAAAATCATGCCAGAGACCATGCCAACAATGCAGCTGGATACATGGCCCCCTTCCAGGGTCGGGGCCTGGGCTCTGGCATTGTTTGTTGTAGTACTACAGATATCCTGCTAGGCCGCTCTCCGCCTCCCCTCGCCTGATTTTCTTCAGAAATGTAATATCCTCTCTTAAATGGGACCGATCCTCGCCAATGTGCTCAAAAGTTACTGACAAGGTACTTTCAGGCAGTCAGCGTGATCAGAGAGCCTTAATGCCTTAGAAAAATAAGCTAAAAATAAACAGTCTCTGCCTAATTTTCTATTGGGCCGTATACCACTTTCCAGCCAAGCTCGAAAGTACTTGCTGCAGGAGAATTGACTGAAATATGGACTCTGTTATGCTGCAAAAGCTACCTCCCCTCAGACACATGCTATCTCTCCAGCTAAGCAGGAAATCAGAAGTCAGTTTACTCTTTTCCTAGCTGTGCCGCAGCCAACATCATGGTGAGAGGAAAATCACACTGGGCGAATGAACAAGACCAACAATAACAAACTAAAATATTCCTCAAAGTTTAGGGTGCAAAAGGCTTCACAGTTAGTAGAGCAGGATCAGTTAAATCTATCTTGTAACAATAAACAATGAATCATAGTTGCATAAAATGAGTTTATTTTAAAGTGGACGTTCAAAGACATATAATCTCCATTTGGTTTAGGTTTTCACCATCTGTTTTTTATTCCTGACATTGTGGCTGACCTAAACTATGCAAAATATCTGATCCTGATATTCCAAAAAATCTGAGATTAGTGATGAGCAAAGCCCAGATAGTTCAGAAATTTGTACCTCAAAGATTTGTTTCCCTCAAATATCTTGGCTGTCTGGCTCAGCCTGTTTGTCAGTGCATAGGTTTTCATATGGCAAAGAAAAATAAATCACTGGTAACAGCAGCCATCATGGCATCTTCAGATGAAGCAAAGGAATTAGTAAGTGGTGAGGGGTTATCATACTACTGATTGAAATCAAGGTAGAAGAAATTTGGCTGGAAAATTATTGCTTTCATTGCCCATAGTAGACTGGTTGGGTGGACAAGAGTCCCTCAACTCATTACATGAAAAACCCTGAGAATGCCTCAAGGCAAAAATTGCTTTCTTACCAGAAGGTTACACTGTCAATGTTGCCTTTTGCAATAATGTTCTGAAGCAGAAGATTTGACCATTTAGGGCCCAACCAAAATCTTATTGACTTTTGTTTAGGAAGATGAGGAACCTAAAAGCATTAATTATTATGATATGTAATTACATGAACTAAATATTATATATATATATAATTTACATATATACATACTAATAATTATAATAGTTATTAATAATACTAATACTACTAATTATATATATATACATATATTCTTTTCAAAAACAGCATTGTATATAGCCACTGCTGCTGGGTTTGTACGTACCTAACTTCTGCCTAAAAGTAATGAAACATTTTTAGGACTGGTATACCAAAAAAACTTCTTACTGGTTGTCAGAATGTTGCAGAAATCACACTATTAATTTCTTTTTCTCTCTTATTTCAGGCTGTGGAACATTTACATTTCTATCTTCTGCCATTGCTGCTGTAAGTGGACTTCTGATGGGTTATGAGTTAGGCCTTATCTCTGGAGCACTTCTTCAGATGAGCAGCATATTAGCACTCTCTTGCAAAGAGCAGGAAATTGTTGTAAGTTCCCTTCTTTTTGGTGCCTTATTTGCATCCCTTACTGGTGGATTCCTGATTGACCGATTTGGAAGGAGGTTTGCAATAATTATAGCATCTTCTTTACTTGTGTTGGGAAGTCTGATTTTACTGCCCTATGAATCATATGGGATACTTATTGTGGGACGGATTGCCATAGGTATTTCCATATCATTATCATCAATCGCGACATGTGTATATATTGCTGAGATTGCCCCACAGCACAGAAGAGGCCTTCTCGTATCATTGAATGAACTCATGATTGTGATAGGCATTCTCTTTGCCTATATTTCAAACTACGCATTTGCCAGCGTATCTCACGGCTGGAAGTATATGTTTGGCCTTGTGATTCCACTAGGTGCCTTGCAGGCTATTGCCATGTATTTTCTTCCACCAAGTCCTCGGTTTCTTGTCATGAAAAATAATGATGAAGCCGCAAGGAAAATACTGGAGAGACTACGAGAAACTTCAGATGCTACTAAAGAACTCACTTTGATCAAGTCTTCCCTGAAAGACGAACATCAGTATAGTTTCTTGGACCTGTTTCGTTCAAAGAACAACATGAGGGCCCGTATGTTGGTGGGGCTCACATTAGTCTTTTTTGTGCAAACAACTGGGCAACCCAACATTTTATTTTATGCATCAACTGTTTTGAAGTCAGTTGGGTTCCAGAGCAATGAAGCCGCCAGTTTGGCTTCTACTGGAGTTGGAGTGGTTAAAGTGGTCAGCACAGTCCCAGCTACGTTTTTTGTGGATCAAGTGGGAAGTAAAACTTTTCTGTGTATTGGCTCTTCTGTTATGGCAGTATCACTGGTCACTATGGGCTTAGTGAACCATAACATACACGTGAACTTCACGAATGTCTGTAGAAGCCAGTCTCCGGAGGATTCCTATCTCCAGAGACCAGGAAACCTCACTGGTGTCACCAATGGGAGTCTCAAGGACCTCTTTGCTGGTATGGCTTCACCAGAAAGACTCTCCTTCGACACACACAGAAACCCTTATGTCGCCAGGACAGGAGAACTGAACAGGACTACCCTGGCAGAAGGCAAAAGCATGATGGGGTCTCACACAGAAAGTGGGGAGGTTCCCGTTGTCCTGAAATGGCTCTCGCTGGCCAGCCTGCTTGTTTATGTTGCTGCCTTTTCCATAGGTCTTGGACCAAGTAAGTATTTCATTTTTTTCTAATTCTTTGTAATGATTTTCTTATAAGTGAATTAAGTGCTGGGATGACAGTGTTTTCTGCTAATACACATTGGTATTATCACAGACCGTCCTGGTGGGCCTGATGTGTACTTTTTGGGAAGAAGTCCTGCCCACTTAAGGTCAATGGTCTTATCTCCCTTCAGTTCAGTGAAATTAACTGTTCACCTACAGTAAAGTTAGAAACTGGTATGAGCTTTGTACAGCAAAGTTACAGGGCTCCTGCCTATTTTTCCTCTTCGTGTTCTGTTGTGTTGTTACACGGGGAAGGTGAAGATGTAGGCATTTGCTGCTGTTATCCCATAAACCCAAGATAAGGATGAGCTCTCGACCTCTGCACGGTAAGACAACATTAAATCCACGAAATGTCAGCATGCCTGAGTCCAGTTGAGGACCTGGACCCCTGACTGTATAACAGCCTTTAGATACAGATAAGAAATATAAGGCATCATAGTTCATGAGCAAACTTAAGCGTCATCATCATCACTACCCATGGTTCTATGAAATGGAAGAACATGAAGGAGAGTCGCTGTGCAACGGAGGCACTGTTGCAGCTGCTGTCATACGTGCTGAGGAAACACTTCTCCTAAGGAGAACATTTCTGCCATTCCCAGGCACTAGGAACTAAATCCCTTCATATTTTTGTTTTGTTTTGTTTTGTTTTAATAGCACTTGCATATTACTGTACTTTGAAGGGGTTGATTTTTTAAGCCACATTGCAAAAAGCACATGCACAGAGTCCATTATTTATTAACTGACTTTATGTGTTCTTGTGCCCTGGCTCAAACTTGACTTGCAAACACACTGTACGCCTGCTGCACTATTATGATAAAAAGCTTCCACAAGAATAAAGCCCAACAATTGCACTAACAGCAACTCCCCTGCAGTATTTATTTATTTTAAACATTGCTCACTGGGAGAGCTGCATGAGATAAACATTCATTGCCAGGGCAGCAAGCTTGGCTGTGTTATTGCAGCATTGTTCCCTCCCTTGCAGACCATCTTGAGGCTAGATTCTGCTTTCAGTGCCACAAGTCCAAAACCACAGGTGCAGCCCTGAAAAGAAAATGTTACTTGAGCTTTTCCTTGGGTGTTTCAAAGGCACAGTTAATGACCCTCAGGGCAGGGGCACAGCTTCAGGTTTGGACTGAAGTTTTTGGACTCTTGCTGAAAGCTGCTTTCCTGTTGACCTGGCTGTAAATGTGCTCTTGGTCATTTGGGCTGGCCCGATGTGACACTGGTGATAACAATGCCTGCTTCCTTGGGGGCTATGGAAACCAAGGTGTGTGCCAGGCTAATCTGAGAAGTCTTTGAGGCCTGTGTTTGTTTTCTGACTTCTTTCTTGACTGAGAACACAAGTCAAGAAAGTCTCAAACAGCAAATGGGGAAAAACAGGCACCATCTCAGCTGCAGCTTGTTAAAATCATGTGCAATTAAGCCATGGTGCATCTGCATAGCAAGTGAAGGCTGGGTCCAGGAGAAATACAGGTATTTCAAAACACAAACACACACTTGCAAGACAATTCCCTGAATTTAAAAATACAGCATTCATTTAAAACTGGCAATGCATAGAAAATGCAAGGGTAAGAAAATCAAGAAGTTGTTGGAATCTGCAAAGGATCTCTTGTGGTTGGATAGTCGGGGTTGGGAAGGAGGTTTTGGTTTGTTTCTCATATTCAGCCTTCAACATCTGCTGCTTGGAGTCCAAATCCTTGAATGTGTTTTAAAAGCCTAGATTTCTTATCCTCAGTATGCCTTTCTTAGAGTAAAGAATAAGTGGGCCCCTTCGCCTATATAAAGTAAACAGTTTTAACATGTTTATGTTATTCATCTCTAAATCTGGTCTGTGGTCTGGACCAGACCAGCCGCCATTGTCTGCTCTGTAGAGAGAGGAGGCATCGGGGTTACAGCGCTGCTTCCAGTGCTTACCGCCCGCCATGGCCAGGTGATGCCTGGGGACAGAAGCACTGACACCCCACACCACTGTATTTTCAGTGCTCATGTCTCCTGCTCTGTGCTACATCTGCCCGTTCTGCTGGCTGAGGTGGTGGCGGTGCTGGGGATGTGTCTGTTTGTGATCTAAAGATCCCATCAGGGTCTTCTGGACAAACTGCAGAGAGGTTCTTGTTCTTCCCCTCCTCTCCACTGGGCCACTTCTGGAACAAATTCAGCCACTTTATTTTGAGTCCTTCCTGCCTGATGTTTTGCAGAGATAAAGGAGAGCCTGTGTAGCACCATTAGGTAAAAAGCACACTCTTCATAGGGCAGAGATTGCAATCTGAGCTCTATCATCTTTTTATAAATTATTTTTTCCTGTTCTTTTCTTTCCTTTTTTGGGGGATTCTAGTCAAAGAGCTAGTTACAACCCATATTTGCACAGCAGGCATTTGTAAATATTGCATTTTTCCATGATTCCTCCTTTGTCTCCGAATTCCATGAAGTAGATAGATTTTTTAATGAACCAAACACACGCTAAATATATTTATTGCCATTTATCAAAGCCCTCAGGCAGCATGCTGATGAGTGCTCATAAACACACAGTGAGAGATAAAAGCCATTTTTGCATTACAAAAGAATTCACAGACAGGTGAGCATCTGCTTAGTCACTTTTTTGATTCAGGGGTGCTGTGTGTTTATATCATCAACCCCTAGGCAAGATAAAAGGGGCATTTCTGTTGCTCTGTTTTGGATTAATTATGTTTGATGAAATGTGATCCAACTGCTTGTTCACACTCAATTTCACACCATCGTAAGGACGTTTTGTAGGTGCAACAAATGAGTATTGCATCATGCCGCAGAACAGCACATGCTGTTTCTCCAGCGGTGTTTGCAGAAGCACCTCCAGGCAGCTACTACAAAGGGGACTTACTTGACACACATCTTTGTCTTGAGTTACCTTTGCTTTATACCAGAAAAGTGACACGAGGATGAATTGTTCTCAGCAGGGAAAGATATCTGTGGAGCCCGTGAGAAATCTCAATCTGGCTGCTACGTGGGGGCTCTGCACTGCATCCAGTGAGTGCAAAGGGGGCAGGCTGCTGGGGCCACAAGAAGTCTCAGCCTCACAGAAACTGTGAGTGCAGGCGAACGAGATGAGTGCAGTGTGGAGGTAGATCACCAATTAGTCACCGAAGTTAGGTGTGGCCCTGAAAAAGAGTTTAACGTAAAGAAAACACAGAGAAATTCTTCTAGTCAGGGCCAGGCCCACATATGACCACTCACTAAATGGCACAGAGTTAACTGAAATAGTTGCAGAGCATCTCATTTGCAGGTGCTCTGTTCAAAATACTTGGGGGGAGGGCAAAAATAGTGGTCCTTTCTCATAAAGAAGTGTCACCTCCTTCACTGGTCACCACCGTATGGTGGTACATACCAAGATGCAGAAGCCAGGAAAGCCAAACTCCTGGAGTATCAGACTTGTTTTCCAAAATAAGGCTGTAAACGTGGGATTCTTGGAGTCAGATGGAGCATATGCAGGAGAGTTTTCTTGCTTAAGAACTGTAGGGCACCTTCAGCCTTCCTGAAACGGAGCAGGTGGCCAGAACCCTGATGCTTCCCTCACTAACTCAATGAAAATTCAGATTTGTGTGTCAGATGATCTGCTCCTTTTGCATCATTTAGGATCAAAAGCTAAATATCACTCATGCATGGACAACTTGCTTCCATGTTTTCCTATATATCCACTGAGGTCTTTGCAAGCATAAGCCCAGGTTTTTGGCACTGGCTGACCTCACCAATAAGCGGGTGAAAGAGAGATGTAGCGCATTAATACAGGAATGCAGTGTGCTCTGGAATTAATCCTCTCCATCCAACAAAAATCAGAGGGGCTCCAACAAGTCCAGGGCCCAGAAGCAACTCACTCAACACTAACACAGTCTGGGCCCAAAGGGCATCTGTTTCTCAGGCTTGAATTTGTTCTAGCAGAAAAAATATAAGAGCAAAACAGGACCTGCCAGTGGTCTCTTTACACATCTCAGGTATCTCTTCACATGTAACATGGGAGTCCTGCATGCAGTTCAAGAGATCCATGCAGATCACAGGGATTTTTTTTTGCCATGGAATGGGGAACATTTATTGAGAGGGATGTTGAATGCATGCATTTGCATTGAGTCTACAGCATTGGTGCCTTGTTCAAAAGAGCTTTTTCTTCCTCCTTTACCAGTCCTTCAAACAGATTTCTGTACAACTGCAAAGTTATTTAGGCAGTTGGCCAACGAACATCAGGATAATCTGCTGGTGCAAATTGCATCAGCTCCACTGACGTCCCTGAAGTTCATGCTGAGAGTGTGGAAATCAGTGAAAGTACTTTACACATAGGACTGAGGGGCTTTTTTTTTTTGACAGAAGCCATCCTCAAAACCATTTAGATGCATAAACTCCATAGGTATTTATCTCTTTGTGGACCCAGGGCAGAAAATGTTCTGTTACTGCATGTCCCTGAGCCGCAGGCAGCTTTGAGTGGCTCTCCAGAGCCAAAGACTGACCTCTCAGAGCAGTTCTCTTGGAGGTCATCACAGGACCCTCTTCTGGGAGACTTCTCAGAGCTGCTGGGATGCCCTGACCCTGAGCACTCAAAGTCCACCCAGCACACAGGCAGCTGTGGATGCCACACTCCCAGCAGGGATCAGTGCCGGCATCTGGAGGAATGGTTCTCAGGGCTTCGCATGAAAAAAAAAAAAAATATCCATCCAGATAGATATAAAATCTAATAAATAAATAAATAAATAATAAAATTTCAGTTTAATGATGGACAAATAAAATGCATAATGGGGCCATAGGGGAGGATTTAGAACTTATGGCAAACCTTGCTTTTCTGCATAGCTCTCGTAGTCCCATCAAAGCACAGCTCCTGGAAGTAGGTGCTTGTAAGACTAGCAATATTTGGTATTGATTAAGACCTGTTAAAGAGTGGTAAGACTTGTTAAAGAGTGGAATAAGTTAAATCTGAGATGTGTGGGACCAAAGTTTGAGCACCCATCTGATCCTAGGGTGGGGAAGGATGGCAAGCCACCAAGATGCCCTTGGGTTCCTAGTTTCACACTGATGAAATTCCTCCCATAGGAGGGACTGTGATTTCATGTCTCCTGGCGTGTGCCCCTCACTAAGAGGGAGCTATGACCACGCTTTCTGGCAAGCCCTGCTGAGATGCACCATCTCATTGCAGTGGCAGCTCTCTGTGTGGGGCTGTCAGCCCCGTGAGGAACAAACCCCACATGGGGGCATCAGTGAAGACAGATCTCTGTTGAGGACAAATCGCAGGAGCAAATATTTACGGATGAAATCCTAATTCGGATTGACAGATGCCTGTTCCTAGTTTAAATCTGGGCAGATTTGCCATACTGAGTATGTCAGAGTTAAATTTATATCAGCCTGAATGGATGCTTTAAAACTGAGCTAATTTTTACCTAAAATGGAACATATGTTTCAGCACGCTTAGCCATTTAACTGATGTGAGAGCCAGATTCCTCAGAAAATCAACAGAAGGAAATATTCTCCCCACCTATGGGGGCCTTTCAGAGCCCTGCTCTCTGACCTGCCATTTGGAGCAGGCCTCCTTTCCTCAGTGGCTACTGAGGGGGTTTAGGGTGATCAGGAAGCTAAATTAGAATTTGTGATGGCTTTCCCATGTGAAACCCACCTGTTGTGTCTACATTTTGTTGTGAGTTGTTGACATCATCCAAATACAAAGTTTTATACCTGTGTTGCGGACAGTAGGGAAGGTGGAAGAATGATGAAAATTCAAGGGTTCGCAAGAAAAGTGAAATCTGTGGAGGTGATGAAGGAACGAAGTCCCTCTTTCAATCTATCACTCCTTATGCAATCTTATGTGTCAGTCTTTCTTTATGCATTTTATTGGATTAAGCAAGCCAAAACACAGACCTGGAACATTTTCTGAAAGCCCAGAGAATCATACTGGAAGAAAATGTAGTCCGCTGGACTTTGTCACTGTGATTCATAGATTAATTGGCTACCTGAGGTAAAGAAAGATTCATTAGCATGGTTAAATGCAGAACCTTTTCTGTGTCTTTCTCTTCAGTCACTAAATGCATCTGTAAGAAACCCAGAAAAAGCTGGTTTCACATATGACACTGAGCAGGCCAGGGACTTGATCACAGAGGTTGTATCTCCTGTCACCCATTTGAGCCAGACCGCATAGGACTGTTTTTTCTCTGCAACAAAATGCTCCTGGACCTACTCTTGGTCATCAAATGCCCTACCAGAAACTGGAAAACTTTACGGGAAAGAACTGTCAGTATGGAAATTCTAACTGTCAGGGGATTTAGTTGTTTGTCCCTCTGCTTTCTAAGCCATATGGCCTTACGCTAACTTGGAAAACACTGGTAAAAGGTAGGGGCGACTAGAATTCACATCAATATTTCTGGTGTTAGAACAATATTTCAGACTTCTACAAGACATGTGGTTATTGTGTTAGTTTATAGTGCACATAAATTTAATGTTAACGGGCATTCATGCTCGGCATTGCCTTGCATGACATTTGTTTGCAATGCTTTATTTTCGAGCTTCTACATTTTGCAGAGCAGCTCTGGCCTGGCCTTAAATTTCACATAAATGAGCAGCATCAATTTTACACTGTTTTGTGGTTTACTCTGGAAAAGGAGATAGTGGCAGGGATTAAATCAAGTGCTCAAAATACACAAGTACTTAAATGCTTTCTTGGATCTGAACCAGAAAAACAAGCCTGGGAAATGGGCATGTTTCACTGCAAATCACTACAGAAAGTCTTTTTTTTGTTAATTAAAAATGATCTTGAATTCTTTATTTTAAGACAAGAGTCCTAGCACTCTGCATTTGTGCTGAATCATCACTGAATGCATGCATACGTGTGGTTTCAATATGACACTTCTAGCATTCATCTGGCTCATTATTCCCAAGCTATTCAAATGGTGCCTTGTGTGGCCTTTATTTCACACTGTGTCTGCACTAAGCTGCAGCAGAAAGAAAAGGCATGACAAAATGAAAAATAAAGAAAGCATTGTGAATTGCCCACTAGTCCTGTTGCCTTGTCCTGCACCAGGTTTATCTGTAGCCCCTTGATAGCAAGTCACTCAGGAAACAGTTTGTGTTTTTATGGTATGATTAGTAGAAGTGAAATGTGAAATATGTGTAAGATATTTTTGGATAGTTGGATGCTGAGTTGTAGGATTTCAACTTGTAGGAAATGTCCTCTAAAGTATCAGCCAGATAGGTTAATTTTATCTAACTTCACAGGATCTACAGGTTTGGGAGACTTTTTTAAGTGTAAAAAATGTCATAATAAGGATGTTATTTGCAGTGGATGGCAAGGATGTTTTTGCAGTGATGAGACATGGAAATGCCAGCAACAGTTTTCTCCTTAATTATTTCAGAGCTCCGTTTTGCAAGGAGCAGAGTAGCCGTGTTCAACGCCGAGACCGAACTTCAGCTGCACATTGTGGTACACACTAAAATCTTGGAATTCATTCTCACCGACTTCCATGTTCCTGTTCATAACTGTACTTTCAAGTCTACAAATGAGGAATGTCTTAGCAGATCAGGCCAAGGACGTTGCCTTCTGAACAACAGAGCCCTTAGCACTGTGAAAAGAGAAGGTGACAACACCACAACCCAGCCTATATTCCTGTGCCTCCTTAATGACAGGGCTTCAACCTGCCCTTGCTGAGCACAAAATCTGGCCCTGGGAGAACTATGTGGAAGGGTGGATGGCTCCCTGGTTTTCAGCATACTCTGCTGCATTTAAACAGTGATTGGAGTCAATACTCTGATCTCGGTGCTCTGATGATATAGATACATCTCTGCTAGTGGCTGTAT
Organism: Anser brachyrhynchus; assembly: GCF_964034855.1. Classification (NCBI taxonomy): domain Eukaryota; kingdom Metazoa; phylum Chordata; class Aves; order Anseriformes; family Anatidae; genus Anser; species Anser brachyrhynchus. The sequence continues at coordinate 65,644,396 of NC_137696.1, forward strand.
GTTAATAAATCTATTGACACAAAGGAACTACTTGACTTAAGAGGAATGGCTTCAGTGCTTAAAATTAGCTATACTTATGAAATACCTTTTCTATTCAGATTTGTTAATAGCTGCTGGCTAAAATGACGTGCTTTACCTCCAGAAGACCCACTTTAAAAAATCACATAATGAGTATTGTTGTGATGCTAACCAGTAATTGAACCTAACAATCCCTGTTTGTTCCACAGGGGCATTATCTTCAGCAAAGTGGTTCACTGTCAAGTGGATCTCACATAGCATCTTGTATGAGCTTTCATATGCTAATCAAGGCTGCCTATCATGAGCAAAATTTGCCCTTCTCATGTTGTAGGTCAAGTGTTACATTTAAGCATTCAGTAAATAATAGTGGCCTCTGATAATCATATCACAGATAATGAAGGATTTTACAGTATTTTTCCTTGAGCATGTTCTTGCAGGGAAGAGCACTGTGACAATCCGTGAAAAAGTTTATAGGGCATATGTCAAGTTTCATAATACCAGTTTCCTTTTGGAGAGAGGGCTTGGAGGAAATTTTTAGAGGCAACCCGATCTTGGGCCAGCTTCATGCAAAAACTAGAGCTGTTAGAGGACTTCAAGTGCAAGGACAGCATTTCATTTCACTTGCAGAGATCATCAAACTAAAACAAGCTTTCTAAAGTATGAAAAAATTTTATCGGAATGGTAAAAATGTGCAATCATGTAGCTTACTGGCACTGCTGGGGAAGGTGGAGATTGGCAGCCAAAGTGCAGAGGGGATGGCTGGGTAAGAAAGTCATTGCATGGAGTTAGGTGACGTTTTTTTGCTTAGGCATTTGAGTCTTGTGTCACACTGAGCTCTGGGAGGAAAACCGGGAAGATTTTCTCAAAGGGAAGGGGGACGCAAGGAGGTACCCAGTTTCTGTTGCCTTTGAAAATCAACTCCAAGCATAGAAAATTGTACTCTTATGAATGAAGTTGAACTGAAAGACACCTTGTGGTGGGTGAAACGTCCTCCTTGCTGCCTCCCTCCAGCACAAACCAAAGCAAAGCCTGAGCAGCAGTGAAGTGAGGGACTTAAAAAATGGATCACGGCAGTCCTCTCACTAAACAAATCACTGTTTTAGAAGGCTATTTACCCTTTCCAGTTGCAACTTTCTGAAGTATGTGCACAAATCTCTATTTTGCAAGAGCAAAGGCTTAAATTGCCCCTAGTTGCAGTGTCCCAACAGCTCTTTTCTGTGGTGCACCCCCTCAAGGCCCAACATAGGCCCTTGGATACTGGAAAAACAGGTTCATTTACCCCACCCCAAATGAGTAGTTTCTCATCTCCATACTTTTTAGAAGTGAAATATGTGATAATCAGAACTAATGCATGCACAGTTTCCTTGTGGATTAGAGCCTCTGGCTTCCGCAGTCATTCCTCTGCAAATGCCTGAGAGGATTATCCTGGATTCAATATTCTGAACAAATAAACACCTACAAACAGCAATACACATTGCGGGTTTTAATTAAAAGGCCATTTTGAATGACAGTATTTGATTTATGTAGTCAAGCATGTTCTCCCTTGAGGACCTGTTTTCGTTTTTCCTTTTTCTCTCTCTTCTTTCCCTTCTGCTTGCCCTGAAAGTTGTTCTGTCTTGATGGGTAAGTATGAGTGCTTACACAACAGCAGATGAGAGACAGAGACAGTGGGTGTGAAATCCATTTGCAAACAGAATTACCATTTGTGTATCAGTTTAAATCAGCTTCTGTTAGGGGACCTGAAAAGAGCTGAAGATTAATATATTATTATCTATCTACACTGATGATGCATGCTTCTGATATATTTGCTGCTGAGTGCTGTTGTTGGGCAAGATGGACCCCAAATCACCTTAACTGAGACAATTCTATTACTCCTACATCTTTATACTTCTCTCAGTTCTTGCCCAGCAATCATTCAGGTGGGAATCACCGATACAAGAAAACTTGTTGATTGTGTCCATTCTTTCAAAATGAAAGTAGGTGGACAGTAATTGAAGGTTGCTGAAAATAGACTTAAGAATCTATTGAACTATTGAAAAAGAGGTTTTGGGGGAAGGATGCCTGGGGAAAATCAGAAATGATGCACATCTCATTGCCCTCCTCCTCAAATGACCCAGACAAGAGGGGAAGGAGGCAGTGTGTTGGTCTCACAAATGAGGTCCCTTCCCCCAAAACCTTCCTGTGGCTTGAACATGAACTGGAGGAGTCATAAGTAAAGGGTGAATTCCCTGTTCTGCCGTGAGGCTTCTTAAAAAAGGCACATGCAAGTGTTCGGCCCGTCTGTTAGTGATGCAAATAGTCTGAACTGTGAATAACTGTTTTTATGTACTTTACTACATCCTTGGAGATAAAAGGATGAAATCCCACTTGTCTTAACGTGTTACTTCAGGGAGTCAGCCCAAAGGGTTAACCATTAGAAATAGAAATGTAATATACCTAAAGAAAATAAACTTAAACTTTGCCACAGCACACCAGCTCCTTTTGGATCATCTGTGGTGTCAGGCATCTTGCAACCAGAGTCGTAAAGCTGCTCAGAGAGAAGCAATAATCAAACTTTCAAGCACCTCAAAAGCCATAGGATGAGGTACTTGTTGTCAGATAGAGCCAGAGGCATGAGGTCAACTGAGGCTTCTCCTGACTCCCCTATCTCTTAGCAGTAGAAGTATTCAGCTCCTTTTCATGTGCACACACACGACCTGAGATCTGACTTAACCCTTGGCAGGCAAGCACTCCGCTGGCCACTCACCTGCTCTCCGAGGTAATGCAGGCTTGCATTTGCTCCATATTCATCAGTTATTAACTTTGAGCAGCCACTTCACGCTCATGTCATGGGGCAGTGCCAGAGAGACAAATGGCTTTTATTAAGTGGAGGCATTTTTAAGGCTGGTCAGGATTGTTTGCTTTGGCCTCTGGCAAAAAACTGTGGGGAGAATTTCAGTCCAGAAACCAGGTACTTGAAAAATCCGGTGTGTGTGTGTGTGATAAGACTGAAAAAAAATGTGGCCTCAGTGAAGCCATGTCCTTTGCATTCCTTCTTCTTGTGGCAGCTTTGCAGTTGCTTGTTTGCATCCTTTCTCAAGTTTATTAATTTGTTATGTGTTCTTAGAGGGTCTGCCTGCATTGCTGGTGGGATAATCCCTTCCTCATCTTCCCTTGGACCTCTTGTTGCTAACAACCCATTCCTCTCCTTTCAAAGACTTACGTACTTTTACCTACTTCTTTCCTAAACCATAAACCCACTTAATCTCTTTCCAGAGTTTGTACCTCAGCAACGTGAATTCTTTCAACTATTCCAACAGCTGCTTCTAAATCTCACCACAAGGAACTTGCTCTCGCACAATACAGGTACAGGAAAGGAAATAAATGCTAAGCAGCAAATGAATAGCAAGGGAATCTAATATTTCATTAATGAGAGCTGCTGAGCAGCTTCCAATTTGCTTCTGTCTCCTGGCAGGAATGAGGTCAAAACAAGGACATTTTTCATTCATGTACCTTACTTGAATGTTGGGTACCCTCAAGCTCATAGTATTTCTCAGATATTCTCAGATGTTTCTGCTTCTCTGATATGTCTGTGATTTATTATTATTATTATTATTATTATTATTATTATTTTATTTACTGCATAGGTAGAATAAAGAAGAGATCACATGAGGGTTTGAGGTACCTCTTCACTTAAGACCCAAATATAAAGCTCATTAAATTGCCCATTTTGGCTCAAAGGAAAAGGCCACCCAATCTGTTACCCTGTCTCCAACAGCAGCCAGTAGCAGATGTTGAGAGAAAACACATGAGGGAAGGCACATGTAGCATGCACAGTGTGTCCTTCTGGCTAGTTAAGGGACTCCAAGAAAAATGTTGGAGATTTTTTTCTACTGTTGTTTAATAGTCCTTGATGGATCCTTTTCCACACATACAGAGAAGTAAGGTTTTAACATCCAACTTTTCATCCTTTTATCTCATTACTGCTTTTCACATCTGAAGCATCCTGTGAAGGTGAGCTCTAGAGTTGAAATATGCATTGTCTGAAGAACATCCTCCTGTCTCTTCTAACAGCTGTCCCTGCTCAAACCACTTAGCTTCTCTTGGTTTGTGTGTTGTAAAATGCAGCGAAAACCTCTCTTCTGTTCACATTCACAACATTATAAATGCCAACTCTGTTTCCCTTCACTGTATGTTTTCTAAGCTGGAGGCCTCAGCTGTCTAATTGCCCTTTGCAGGGCCCATTTCACACCCTTCTTTGTGGCTCATCTACCTCTGGGCTGACCAAACCTGCTTGCAGTGTGTCAAACACAGGGGTACGACACGCACGCACAGCAGCACGGTAATACTTTCTGTAGTATTCTGTGTTCCCTCCCCAGTAATTGCTAAGCCCCTCTTTGCACCCATGACATCTCCCTCACAGGAGCTAATGTCCCTGAGCCAGCCCCAGGGCTCCAGCACGTCTGCCCTGGGCAGGGCTGGTGTTGTGCTGGTGTGCTGCTGGTGCCTGCTCCTCTCCATAGCTCTTACCTTGCTTGTGGTGATATTTTGTGGGAGTATGTGTTGATAGATGTGGGGAATTTTATGTCTTGCTTCATCAAAGTATCAATATCCTTTTGCAATTCTTTACAGTCCTTCATTTTTATTACCCCGAATTACCCTAATTTTGTACCACCAGTAAGATTTGCATGCCCATTCACCTCCCTTTCCTGAAAGATCTAGTAAGATACTGAAGCTCTGCCCCCCACACAAGCTGGTAGATGCTCCTGCTTCTGGCCTGTTGTCCTCTTAGCCAGCAGACTTTTAAAATACTTGTCTGCCTGTTGTGGCATTGCAAGTAACTTTTCAGCATTTATCCTGTATTTGCTTTATTCGTGCACAGAGTACACATTTATAGAAGGTACATTTCTATTTCTAACAACATACACATTTATGGAAGGCACTCTTCTATTTCTAACAGCTTTCTTCCCTCATTTTTTTAATTGTGCTGAGCTATTTCTTTTATTTGGTTGTATATATAGATTAAGCTTCTAATCAGGTAATTTAAGCATTCTCCATACTGCCACTAAAGTACTTACCCTGACTGTCCTGTTAATTTACTTATAGAAATCATGCTGAGTCTAATACCGTTCCCTTTTTGAAACAAAATATGGTAGGGTCTTTGATCTTCAATTCCTACAACAATACTGGATTTGAAATGCTATAGTCAATATTCATAGAATCATAGAATCACAGAATGGTTTGGGCTGTAAGGGACCTTAAAGACCATCCAGTTCCAGGGACACCTCCCACCAGACCAGGTTGCCCAAAGCCCCATCCAGCCTGGCCTTGAGCACCTCCAGGGATGGGGCATCCACAGCTTCTCCGGGCAACCTGTTCCTGTGACTCACCACCCTCAGAGTTAAGAATTTCTGCCTTATATTTAATCTAAACCTACCCTCTTTTAATTTAAAGCCATTACTCCTTGTCCTATCACCACACTCCTTAAAAAGAATCCCTCCCCAGTTTTCCTGTAGGCCCCCTTTAAGTATTGAATAGCAATATTACAGAGTATCTTTATGACAGTTACATCTTGAACTACTTCTGCTCAGCATTATAGCATGATTTGCTTTTATTCTCTCATTATTTATCAGGCTAATTGCTAAAACAAACAAGCATCATCTATGTAGTCCCAACACTGTGCTGTGTCATGCAATTTTTTCAGCCTGAATGGGTGTAGTTGAAATCTTCCACCATCATCATCATTATTATTCCTCTAGAGTCTCTCTGACTTTGTTTAGAGGTGAATGTCACCCGCCTGGTCAAGTGTTTGTTGGTATACCTGAATCTTCTGCTCTTCCTTATCTGGGCAAGGTATTTCAGTGCATCGAGTTTCTGTAATACTTACTCAAACGGTTGACAGCTTCCTGATCCAGAGCAATATTTTCTTTGAATTAACTACATCTGCATATGCAATGGGTTGTTTTTCTTCTCCAGATTTTGCCATAATAAAAGACAGTTCAACTGTACAATTTCTCTTGACTACTGTCAACATACAATTCCCTACATGTCAGTAAGGGTGAGTGCTACCTGCAGCCACTGCCTGAACAAATCCCGTGGCTGTTGAAATTAGCACAGAGTCTCATGCTGAGCCCTTAGCCTCATTTCTTACCCCCACCTAAACTGGAAGGCACCAGCTCTTCCCTACCCATTCCATGAACAGCAGCCAAGGGCTGCCAAAGCAGACCCCGTAAACTATCGTGTGTGTGCAGTGCGGTTGCTCCTGCAGCGTCCTTCTGCAATAATATTAGATTACGTAGCAGACAGAGAGGCGATTGCAGTGGTTGCAGGGCATTATTTGGACACTGTTTTCAAGGTTGGGTTGATTTCCCCTGTAAAATGTAGCTGCTTAGGTTGGTGGAGGTGCAGCACCTAGTTTTCTTTGCAGTGACTTTGGGAGCGTGCAGGTTAAATTTCCACAGGACCGCGTGCACAGGGTAGCAGCAGTCATTGTGAATGGGAGCCTGAGCCTAGTTCCTGGCTCCCCAAGAGAAAGCCACATACCCTCTGTACCTACAGCAGCTGCTCCTTTTTGGCCATGGTCCAGATAATAAAAACAATCCCAGAGAGGTGCTAAAAGCAAAGAATCGATCGTTATCGCTGCCTCAGCTTGGGAAAAGGGATAAACAGAATGTAATAAGTGTCAGATTTCTACAACTGCTATTTCTTTGGGGGAAAAATCCTTTCCACTCCTAGCTAGCCAAGCAGAGGTCAGGGGCATGCCAGAGGAAGCAGATACCATTAGCAGACATGAAGAACAGACCTGGTACGTTGGCGAGGTCTGTCTGGACTGCGTAAGCTGGTTGAAATAATAGCAGCTAAACACTGCTCTGGCTGATGCAGATGCTCAAGTATTTGGGTTTATTAACAGGAAAACACTGTGTTTCAAACCCCTAGACAAATCAGATTTATCCTGAAAGGGCCAGTCTGTCCTTGCAAAAGTGCGTGGTATTGTAGCTGCTGCAGCGTCATACATTTCAGCCACACGCTGTCCCCAGGAGCAGGACTAGCTGGCCTGACACTGAGGAATACCTCCTTCTGAAGCCAGCTTTACTTTCTTCTTTTCCCTCCATCCTGTGTAGAGACAACATAGAACATGCCTAAAGCATTTATTTAGTGGAAAGTCTGCCTTATTAGCAGTGAGTGCTTTAAATTTGCTGCGATCCAAGCCAGATAAAAAAAGACCTCTCTACAACTATTGCTATGTGTTGACTGCGTGCCACTGGGCTATGTGCAACAGCATCAGGCTGGTACACACTGCAGTCTTGATTCTCAGTCCTGCTTATGGACTAACATCACCGCATTGCCAGGTCTCCCAGTGTGGGAGGGAAACTCATTATAATTCTTTAAAAAACAAACAAACAAACAGCAAAGAAACAAACAAATAAACAAAAACCCTGGGTCAACTCCAAAAACTATTGTTGAATTTGAATCTGTGGTACAAAGAGATCTAGAGCTGAGATTGCTTGAATCTGCTCTGTTGACTCAAGGCTCAGGTTGTTATTATTTTTTCTCTTTCAGTTAGTCCTTTATAGTCTCCTTCCACAGGACTTTTTCTTTCTTACTCTCACCAGTACAGTCACACAGGAACCCTAAAAGCCCCCGAAAGGGGTAATGCAAGGTGACAGAGGCCATACAGGGTCCAGTTTTACAATGTAACTTGACTGCCCAGTGCACATGTCCTGAGGAAACACCCATCTGTTATCTTGCAGAAACACTTATCTTGCTGAAACAATATCACACAGGACTGATCTATAACGTCCAAGGGCCTGAAGATGCAGTTCATCCACATGCCCTTTGCTATTGTGCTGGTTGTCTGCTAGCCCACGACCTCTCCACAGAGCAACTTCTCGCTAATTAATTGTGTTTATGAATTAGAGGAGACGTGTTGGTTGGTTTCTTTGTCCTAATAACCAGGAATGGTGTAGAAATGTGGAGTCTTTTTTTTTTTCTTTTTCTTGCTCGTTATCAAGGTGGCTACCCAGCCAGATCTACATGACCAAATTCGCTTTTGTAGACTAGAAACACCAGCACTGAAATCACCTGCGGTGTGGTGTGACATGAAGGAGCCAAAACTCAGGACCTCTGTCTTCATTTATCCCTCAGTGATCCCATTAATATGTAGCAGGGAGCTGGTACAGCAGACGTGCCTCAGCATGGCGGGTTGATTTATAAGGTGGCAAAAACACCCAGCACTGCTCTGAGGCCCAGGAGTACTTTGGTTTGCTGCCCCGGCCCCATCAGCATTATGTCACTGGAGAGTTATTCAGCTGGCACTCCCTTTCATCTGCAGACGTGCTGCCAAGGCTCACCTCCCCCAGGCCTTTCACATTTCCTGGGTTAGGTCCATGCTAGAAGGGGACAATCGATGTCCTGGTGCTGGCACTGCTCGGGGTGGGCCTCGGGGGGCTGGGCCCACACATACCTCCCCAAAACTGCCTTATCCTGCCAGGTGGATCCATCTGAACTCACCTGAATGCACAGCAAGGAAAGCCATCCTTTCAAAGATATTTTATATTTTTTCTTCCACTTCAGTGTCTTGGCTGGTCCTGAGTGAAATTTTCCCTGGCGGGATCAGAGGACGGGCCATGGCTTTGACATCCAGCATGAACTGGGGAATAAACCTCCTCATCTCCTTGACGTTTTTGACTGTCACCGGTAAGATTTCTCTGTGTCCTCCTGAGCTGATATTCCCTTCATGTCCATGACAAACCTCTCCTACGCAAACATCACTGCTAAAATTGCAGCCAGTGTCCCAGGGGCTAAATTCAGAGACCCACTCAGGTGCCATTTGTTGGTGTCACTTCACTGCCTCCTCCACACCTTACCAAGTCTGTGCAACCAATTCTGCTATTCCCATGGACCCTACAGCAATGCACCCGTAACTAGTGGGAGCTCCTTCTCCTCTTCACCTGACTGTGTTTTGTGTGGCCAGACTGGCAACCAGCTCTGGAGAAAAACTGCTCTGTCCACGGCTTCTTTATACCCTGTGTCCTTCCCGTGCATCTGTGCCAGGGCTCCTAAGGGTGCAGGGAGAGGAAGGGATCGTGGCAGGGACTCATGCTATCAGAGCACCTGGAGGATCAGCCCTGTGGGCTGGGAACCCCAAGTTTTAAAAACAACATTTCCTTACTAAGTTGAAAATACACAGTATTTAGGATTTAGTTCTGCTCCTTCTGAAGTTCTGCTTTAGATCAGATCACAGCTCTTCCAGATCAGACTTTTTTTTTCCTCAGAAAGATGAGCTATCCCATAGCGATCAATCCATTTTGGAGGATTGTCCTGTCTTTGAGAGATTTTTATTTAGAAAAATGTGTTTTTGGAAAGTAAAAATGTTTTGTGTTTTAATTTGAGAAAGCAGACTACCATGGAATAATTTATAATCTAAAGATAAACAGGGGAAAAGGTTAAACCCAGCTTTGAAATTCATTGACTGGCAAATAATGTTTTCTAGTTTTGCAAATTTTGGTTTTCAATGTAATTCTGAAGAAAATATGTGATGAAAGTCAAAATATATAACGGCACTGAATTTCCAGGTTTTCTTTAGCTCTGTGTTACTCAGCAACAGAGGCAGAGGCAGACAACCAATTGTTATCAGACCCACAAAGAGTTCAGGTGATTTCACCCTGATATGTATATTTTGAAGTGGATTATTTAATACTGTGATCTATGACTAAAATAGGTTTCATATTGGCATTTTTTTTTGAGAGATAGAGAAAGATCAGTTCTTTCTTGATAAAAATTAGGACAAAATATGCCAGGCCAAGCTCACTGTGTCTACTCTAGCACTTTAGCTAGATCCAGGGTCCCCCTCAGAAGCAAATCTTCCAGCTGTCCCCACTCACCACACTTTGGTTTGCACCGCAGAGCAGCCCTGAACTGCTTTTGGACAAAACCAAGATGGAAAATGAACCGTGAATGCTCTCCAGTTGCCAACACTTGTTCAGTCCTTGGGACAGACCAGAGCTAAGGAAACGTCCTCAGAAAAAGACAGTGCATACCTGGTGTCCTCAGCATCAGCTGTTTGACCTGAAGGTCCCCTCCTGTCATGCAGCATTGCTTGTTAATGTACGCCTAGCTGTTGTTCTGGTCTCAGTTACAATAAATGCAAATCCCCAGTAACTCCACTGGCTTAGCTGGATCTAATCTGGATTTATGAAAGTGTAACTTCAAGCTAATATAAGTACCTAGCCTATAGCAGAAAGGCAGAATTGGAAATTCTGTCTTCAGGCAAATTTATGTGGTAGTTATTGTGGCCAGCAGGTACCAGATGTGGAAGACACTGACTAGAACAGCAGCTTCAGCTGCATTTTTTAGCTCATGGCACAACTGACGAATGTCTCAACTTTCTGGCTTAGTTTTAGCAGGGGAGAAAACTAAGGGAGCTGCAGCAGCCTATGCATGTTGGACTGTCCAAGTACATGACAGTGGCAGCACAGTCCATCCCTTGGGGCTGAGGACCTGTCTGCCCGCATAGACTCAAAAACCCACGGGTCCTTGGCTGGCCCCATTAGGAGTTAAGTCTTTGGACACTTTCTGATGCAGAACCCACAGCTTGCAGTGGAAATCCTGGGAACTGACAGGCTGGGAGGATTAACTGGAGACAACTGCCGCAGTGTGAAAAAATGCTCTTTTTGCTCCATGAAAGAATTTGCAACAAAACCAGACATGGGTGGAATTTCAAGGCGCTTGTGACCCCTGGTGCCCTCACATGAAACAGCAACAATGGCTGCTCAGTTTTCATCCAGTGACAGCAAACAAAATAAATCAATGGTTTTATGCTAAATGGGTCAGTGTGGGCTCCTCAGTTTTCTTTCATAAGGACTATTAGAAAAAGCAAAAGCATTATTCTTTTTCAAATTATACACAGGCAAAAATAAAAGGGCCAAGAGAGGGCCTAACTTCTTTCTAACTTCCCCTGTGTGTTAGTGGCTGTATCCTATAAAAATATGGCAGCAGGAAAAAAAAATTGAAAATTAAATAAAAATGTTTTTTTCCTTTATAGAGCTTATTGGCTTGTCCTGGGTGTGCTTCATTTACACAGTAATGAGCCTCGCATCCCTGGCTTTTGTTATTGTGTTTATACCAGAGACGAAAGGATGCTCTTTGGAGCAAATATCCATGGAACTGGCTAAAGAGTAAGTACCAAGCATGTCTGTGTCCCTGCTGTGCCAGAGAGACAAAGCCTTTCAGTGCTGTGCACTGACATTAAAGGAAACCAATTTGGTATTTTGGGGGAAATCAGGTTCTCTCAAGGCTCGAGCTTGCACACACTCATCTCCGTGGCCAAACATTTTACTGTTACTGAAGGACCAGCCCAAAAGTGATGGTGGTTTCCAGCATTGCTACTGAGTGCTTGACTGCACAGCATGTTTGCTGGTGTTCCTAGAGGGGAGGGAACGGTGTCCTTTTGGGCTGTGTGTCTCAGCTTGTGGGCAGGAAAAGGGAAGGAGAGAGACCCTACCTCCAGCACTTCAAGACTCTATGTGAGTTTTGATAGCTGTTTTAGATGGGGGATTTTTTGTGTGTTTACTGAGTCCTGTGGCTCTGTGGACAGTAACAGCTTGAACCTCCCCAAAGGTCCTTCCAGCATGTTTTGTGTCCCCACCTCTCCAAATGAAAAGGGTACCAGCAGTGAGACGGTGGTGGCGATGGGTGCCAAGTGCCACTCCACATGACCCACTCTGGCTATTTTTGTGTGACTTGACTCCACTCGTTTCTGTTCAACAGCAGCAGCACAGCCACTTGGAGAACAGAATTAAATGGTCCGCTGCTGAATCACGTGCTGTGCACTCACCACCTCCAAATGCAGGTGTCATCAACCCTAAATTAACCAGGGATTTTTATTATCAGCGTGATGCTGCCCCCATCCTTTTCAGTTGTTTTTAGCCATTAAAAATATATAAAGACAAGACGACGCAGCCCTGTTGTTTAAAACGCAGCATTCTCCTATGTGCCCTGCTTTTTTGGACTAGCCTCAGAAGTCTCCAGCATAAAAGGCTAAAGAAACCACAGGGGAAACAACATTGGCGGGGAGTCTGCCCCCCCCTACTCCCGGGCCGCCCCCCCGGCGCAGGCCCGAAGCCGGGGCCTTTCCTCGCCGGGCCTCCCGGCGGCGGCGCCCCGGGGCCGGAGCGAGGGCGGCAGCGCCGCCTGGTGGGCGGGCGGCCCGGAGCAAAGGCCTGGGGGCCGCGGCTGCTGTGGGCTGTGGTGGGCGGTTGTGGGCTTCTGTGGGCAGCTGTCCTGACCGACAGCCGAGCCCGAGGTGGTGGGCGAGCGCTCTGCCCTCTGCACTAAGTGGAAATTTTTAATTTGTTTCGATTTTTCCTTTTCTTCTCCAGGAAATACGCAAAGACCCCGCTGTGCTGGGTGGGCCAGCGCAGGGAGAAGCTGGTGCCGGTGGAACTTCCCAAGGGAGAGAAAAAGCAGTTCTACTAGACTGGGGCAGCCAGGGTGGCCTTCACCAAAAGACTGATCCCAGACAAAGAAAAAATAATAAATGCTGACACTACGATGGGGTACATGGTATCTTCTCTATACGCGGGATAATCTCTTTAATTTCTTAATAAAGCTTCTGTCGGTGGCAGTTTACGGCCAACATTAAAGATTGTTGTAGTTTAATAACACACCAGAATGTCAGGCTCTGTCTGTTTCGAACCAGAATCCCTTCCCTCCCCGAGGTTCCTCTGCCCCAGCACATGGCAGGTGAACAGAAACCAGAGTGTTGTGCACAGTTCTTGTTGTCCGTACTCAGCAAAAGCTCAGAGGTGCAAAGAGCTGCTGGGGTGCCACGGAGAAGGAAGAGCCTGTCTGTCTTTGAGGAGGAGGCTTCCAAAGACTGGTCAGTTTAGCCTAGTGAAAAAGGGGCTGAAAAAGGTTAACAACTCTCTGTCCATACATGAAGGAAGTTAACACCGTGGAGCAAAAATGGACAGCTGTGAAGTGTAAAGGGTGATAGCAGTGCAAAACAACTGGGTATGGACTGTTTATGAATGAATTTAGGCTTGAGTTTAGCAGTACTTGAAAAAGAATCTTATTCATCAGAAACCAGTGACAATACAGCATAGAAGAGGAATTTTACAGAGTTTCTTGGGATGTTTACGGCCAGGATTTAGTGACCTCAGGAATACTCCTCAGAAATCAAACAGTCAAACTGTTTAAATGTGGGGGAACTTGCATCATCAGTTATTCTAGATTGAGGGTGGCCCTACAGAAGCTGAGATGGGATTTCTTTGGCTTCCAGCCCCAGGAAAATTGGAAGCTGGAGACACCAGAGTTGATGCCAAAAGTTTTTTATTTATCAACACAGGGTACACTAGACTTTGACTTTTCGGTTCATAAAGCGAGAATTGCGTGGTTCAGAGCAGCACAAAGGGATTTCTGAAACTGTCATTGCTGCGAATCATAACTTACATCACTTTATTTCTTGGTTATTGCTCAGCAAATGTACCCTGAATTACACAACCATCAACAACTTGTATGTTTTTTCCTAAAAGGTTAATAAATTGTGGCAGAATGACCAGTATATAAATATTTATTAGCGGATAAATAAATGGCCCAAGAACCTGCAGAAACTTTGAAAGCATGCTGACTGTCTCTGTAGCCACACAGCAGCATTTCTTCCAGCGTTTAATAGAGGAATCAAGACTGACACAGTCAGCTGGAGCGCAGATACTACTTTGGACTGAGCACATGATCCCACTTTATTTGCTGTCTCATAGCATTAAAACCACCTGACTGTGTCCTGCACCAAAGGAACTTACTGATCTAGGTAAAGTTTTACTACTGAACAGACTGGATTATCTCCTAACATTGTCACCCTTCTAGACACCGACTTCGTAAATTTAGGGGAGCACATCTATTCGTACAATGAGCATGTGTTCAAAATCTGGAAAGAAATTATTGAAGTCAAGGACAAGATTTACTAGAAATCATGGGAAATGTAGCTACCTTGGTGCTAAATGTACTAAAAGTGCCTTGGTAGGCACCTTTAGCTACCTCCTGGCTGAACCTGTGCCACAAATTTCCTGCATCATAAGCTTTTAGGGAACCAGTATCAACCTTCTGGTAGTTTCGGTGTAAAGGTCAGGCAAATGGTCATCACAAGGCAGGATTTTTAACTAAGCAGATCCCATGCCATCTAAAGCAAGCAAAACTCTTGAAGAAGTTCTTCTGCCATATTGCTAGGTGACTGGCTAGCTGGTTGGATTATGGATGCATTATTTTTTCTGTCACGATCCAAGAGCCACCAGTCCTCACAATATCATCATGGGTGCCACAAGACCAGGCTGCTTTCAGGAATGCGTACAGTAGTACATAAGGCATATCAGCAAGATATAGATCAGGGAATATACAACATATCAAAAATTAAGTAAAATCTTCTGATAAGGGTACCTGTAGGTACTGTTGACACAGTCTGTAAGAAGCAACAAGAGCCCAAGCACACCCAGGCCACTCGGACAGTGGGGCTGTGCACCTGAGCTGCAGGTGACTCAGACTGAAGACCCCATAAGAAGACCTTCTTTCCAGACCCCATGGAAAAATCTCATAGCAGTGCAGGGAGAACTGGGTTTGGAGCCATGGGTGAGGAAGGCATGGCTCCCAGAAGATGGGAGGGCTTTGGAAATGCAGGAGAGGTGAAGTCAAAAATGGACTCTGGCAGTGGAGGGAATGGGGCAGCAGAAGATTTTACATGTAGATGTGTTATGCACCGAAGGCTGATTATTATTTTTAACATGAAAATTTCACACATCTTGGAGGCATGACAAATTCAAGAATCAGAAAGTGGCCAAAACATACACAGGTTTTTTTTGTCATTGTTTTTGGAATGTTCACACTTTGGGGATCAGCTCACAATGTGATACTCAACCTGAATTTCTTTTTCAGGCCTAAGTGAAGAATAGTTTTGAAAAATATCAATGCCTTATTGCTACAAAACAAAACCAAAGCCAATACATTCTATTACCGAAATAGAAAGAATAATAAAATATGGGATATGCTGTTGGTGCTATGCAATGCCAAATGAATGTGTCAAGCCTAGTAAGCACTAGCAAAAAGCAAAAGATCTAAAAGATGTTCTCAAGCACTGGCAAAGGGCAGCTGCAGGTTGGACCTGCTAATGTCGTAAAGCTTTTTTCTTAGATCAACACCGACATTTTCTTTTTATAAATTCTACAAGTTCCACTATAAGCCCTAAACACTTAGAAAGTTATATTGTCAAAAAAAACGAAGTATGAACCCACCATTTTCTGAGTTCTGTGTGTTAGCACCTTCCTCAGTTCTTTAGCACTGCTGTCTACCGAAACCTCTCTATCTGCTGGTAGATGCTTTTCAGTATCACACACTAAATCAGCTTCACAAGAAATCTTCAGGTTACTGCGGGTCTTTCAAATAAGCTGCTCATTTATCAACATCATTCCCATACTAACAAGTGCCCGAGATCAAATCAAGGAATAAAATGTATTTTTAGTGACAGCATATTGCAGGAAATTCATTCATTTCCTGGTCTGGAGATTTACCCTGATTGCCAGCATTTCCAACAGCACCTCATTTGCTCTGGTTGGTGCTGTTTTCTGACAGCTGTCTCTAGATAGCATACTTTTGCATATGTAATCCAAGCCCATGCTGGTTTATATTTTCTACTACATCACACCGAGGGAAATGGGCGTCTGTAAAATCTTGCTCAGCACCACAGCACCCAAAATAAATCTCTGCTGTAATAAATTCTGTAAGTGTTCTCACAAAAATAACTCAGAAATTGTCTCTTTGGGTTCATAGTGAGCTTTTCTGAACTTTCCCCATGCACAACTACTTAGTCCAGAAATAAATAAGTAAAACTCGTCTTTCTGAAGAAGGCGTAGTTCCAAGACTGGTTTAACTGCAGAGACCCTAACAGCTTCAGGTACCTCCAAAAGGCAATGATACTGAAGTCAAGGGCTTTTTTATTTGTTATGGCTTTAGTCTTAATTATAGTCCTATAGACAACGTGGCCCTAATTGTACTGGTCTTTTATAACAGAGCCTGCCCATCTGATGGCACAGAGCTAGCAGTCACAATCCCATTGACTGTTAAAATACAAGGGAAAAAAGAGATGTCTTACAAATCACACCCCTGGATCTCTGAAGCATTCCTCCCAAAATTGTCCCAGATCTAAAATTAATCTCTATCTTCAATAATGGACTGGATTGGAGAACAGAACATACTTCTTCAATTTGCAGGCAATATTAAAGGGAGAGAGACTGACTTAGAATTCAGAGCTTAGTAAATTACTGAGAAGGGTCTGAAAAAAGCAGAATATAATTCTGGAAGGGTAAATGCAAATTTCTCCAGTTATGCTGCCTAATTGTAAGTCAGAGGATGATAAAAGGGACCTAGAAACTGCGGAAAAAAAAAGATCTAGTGGCTATGACAACTCACAAGCCAGCAATGAGTCAGTTCTCATTCTACTGCAAAAACGAGTCCTCAGTAGGTTGTATAAATAGAACGGGCTGTTCTCTCGAAGGAATGTGAAATCGACTTCTTATGGCACTGCTAGTGCCACAGCTGAGCACCGTGCCGAGATCTGCATGTGATCCAAGTGGAGAACCCAGGAGCAAATGGGGCAGAGCTCTGGAAAACAACACCATTGAGGAAGAGCTGGTTGATTGACAGGTATGTTTGAGTGTGAGGAGAGGCACTGGGGGTGCGTGTGTACAGAAATCAGCAGCAGCAGGGCTTGTTGCAGCTCGAGCCTGGGACCTACTGTTTTACAGCAGCGATGGGAATACGGCGATATCCCTGAGTATAAGTGTAAAGCGTACACCACCAAGCTCATCATCAGAGGTTTTAAAGCTTATTTGTCAAAAATAGTTTGAGGATCCCTTGGAGATAGGAACATACATTTTGAGAAATCTTTTATATATTATTATTTTTCTCAATAGTACCTGTCTGCAAGTTCAGTAGCATGCTTTTTCGCTCCCTTATTAATTGTTATGAAGGTCTCAAACAGAACTAAAGTTAGCATTGATCTAAGAAAACACTTCAAAAGAAACAGCTCAGAATAGAATAGTTCAGCTGGAAGACCACCTAAAAAGACTTTCACGTCCAACTGCCTGACCACTTCTGGGCTAACCAGAAGCTAAAGCATATTATCAAGGCCGTAATTCCAAATGCCTCTTGAACACTGACAGACACGGGGCATCAACCACCTCCCCAGGAAGCCTGTTCCAGTGTGCGACCACCTCACGGTAAAGACATTTTCCCTAATGCCCAGTCTGACCCCCAGTGCAGTACTGTGCCATCCCCACATATCCTGACATCGGTGACCAGGGAGCAGAGACCAGCACCTCCCCCTGTGCCTCCCCTCCTTGGGAAGCTGCAGAGAGCTGCGAAGTCACCTCTTGGCCTCCTCTTCTCCAGAGCAGGCAAAC
Source organism: Anser brachyrhynchus (assembly GCF_964034855.1). Taxonomy (NCBI): domain Eukaryota; kingdom Metazoa; phylum Chordata; class Aves; order Anseriformes; family Anatidae; genus Anser; species Anser brachyrhynchus. Next base: position 65,661,840 of record NC_137696.1, read on the forward strand.
CCAGTGCCCTCAGCCTCTCCTCACAGGACATGCCTTCCAGCCCTGTAACCAGCTTTGTTGCCCTCCCCTGGATGCTTTCAAGGACCTTGACAGCCTTTTTTTATATTGTGGAGCCCAGAACTGCTCACTATATTGCAGGTGAGGCTGCACCACTGCTGAATATAGTGGTTGAATCACCTCTTTTGACTGTCTGGCTGTGCTGTGCGTAACGCACCCCAAAATGCCATTTGGCTGCCAGGGCATGCTGCTGGCTCATGTTGAGCCCTCTATCAACCAACACCCCCAGGTCCCTTTCTGCTGAGCTGCTGCCCAGCCACTCCCAGTCTGTGCATGTGTCTAGTATTGTTCTGGTCCAGGTGTAGAACATCATACACGGGCCACAGAGGGTTTGAACTATAACCTTGGCAGTATTAGCACCATGCTCTAACCAACTGAGCTAACCAGCCTTTTTGACTGTTAATACATTGGTTTATTACTTTTTCTTTTTTAAATGAGACAGATTTCACACCACATGATTGTGCTAATAAGAGAACAAAATGTTCTTCTTTCTTCATATAAATTTAGGAGACACACATGCTTCATAAAATCTCACTGGTAGCACTCAAGCATTTTGTGATTTGATCCAAAAGAAAAGGAGCAAAGCCTTACCTACTATACCTACTGCAGTTATAATGGCCAAATTCTCATATATCACTTTAGGAACATACTTCATCACTGGAAAACCCATTACAATTTTGTTCATTTTTCAAATACCTTCTTCTTTCTCAAACTGTAATAATACAATATTAGCACTCCCTAATGGGGATTTGTCCATTTAATGGGAATTGGTCCACTGGTATGATGTTTCACAAAACCTTCATTACTGTCAGGAGTGCTGTGGTGCCTTTATGTGCTCTTTATCGTAAGTTTCATGACTGTCAAATTCTACTTATTTCATAGTTACAAATATTCTTTTCCTACCTTCACACATCTAAGAAAGGGTTTTATTAATGTATCACTGCTTGCAGCAGGTTTTTCTTTCCTTTTGTTCTGAAGGGTTTGATTGAGCATTTCCCATACTATTCCTTCCTTTCCATAATTTCTGCATGGAGACACTGCAGATGGCCCCAACTTCTACACCATCCCTCAGATGGCTCATATACATTATGCTAGGTATTTGCAGGATATTCCTCCACTTCTCTTCCACAACCGGTGACTTCTCGTATAGAAACAGCTCACGGTTCAGTTTTAGGACCCACCAAGACTGTATGTTACCTACAGCACACAATAGCGTCACATTTGTCTTCAGTCAGGGAAAAAAGACATACATACATTTATACATATATTTATTGTAACTTTTTAAAAGTAGCATTTGCAGTTACTTTTAAGCATTCACCTCTCTTCTGCTTCAAATGTGCACTTACTGAGAGAAACATCTACTGGCTTTCAAGTCCAAGATTAATACCAATAATCATACATGCCAGAATCAAGCTTCATTGCTTGTCGGCAGCTCCTGTCATGAAAACATTATACAGTAACAAGAGTGTAGAAAAGGCCTGTGTTAATCATTCAGCAATAGGCTGGGACTGGATTAGCGTGACCATACCATTTTCCGGAGTTGAAGCGTAACAACACCTTCCCGAATACCGAAGCTCACATAGTAATTTGTTTCCTTTTGCATCCAGCAGGTGGACAAGGCAGTTAATTTTTCTACAGTAGCTTCTTTAGTTGGTAGGATTTTCTCATCATCTACAGGAAAACAGTCGTTGTATACCTTTATATTTAGAAATGTCTTCTTTAAACAGCAAGAAAATACTTGAAATCTGGCATGTAGTTAAGAGAACTGGGAACAAACCAAATTTCATTCTTGGATAAACATACGTAACTACTATAGATTTCAATCTAACCCACGCACAAAATTTTACACATACTACAAATAGAAACAGAAGGTAATCAGCAAAAGACTATTCCTACATTGTTTCAAATTAATTTGCAACTATACAATTTTAATGTAATAGAAAAAGGGAAAGGAATATAACAGAACAGGTATGAAGAGAAATATTTTCCAAACTTTTATTTGTGCACATTCATCAGGTGAAAAAGATAACTTTTACAGCTTCTTTGGTGCCCAATATTCAGCATACAAAAATGTAAAAGACTATTCACAAATAAAACACAAGCTCAAACTAAAAAAAAAAATGTTTTAAAGGTAGTGCACATCGTGACAGCTTTGCTTATGAATACACAGAAATTACTGCAAAAATAAATAGAATGTCTTTTTAAAAGCAGCAATTTCATATCTTGTAAACTTCTGTTTTTACAATACAGCACTGTTAAGAGTAAAATCCAAAAGGACTGGAGTTTATACTGTGGCCATGAACAAGTAAAAGAGTCTGTATTCCTCTGCTATAGTTGGTCCAGTTTTCCTTTTTGCTTTTAGTCCAATGTGCAGCAGTCTTTAAAGGTGCTTGGTTAGGAAACCTAACCATCAAGTGGCGAATTATAAAATTTATTTCCTGCTTTCAAACACGAATGGGTAAATCTGCTCCACAGCGCTGGCAACTGCCTTTACGTTTGGCCCTGCGAAATATTAAAAAGAGGAAAAAAACAGGAAAAAACAATAGGAAGAGAAAAATCAGGCCATCAGAAATTAAAACAACAGTATCTTCAAAACAACCTTAATATTTATGGCTACTGTAACTTTATTCTGTAGACAAGAATAACTTCTCCCCATTTCTCCCAACTGAAGAAAGTGTTCCTCTTACCACTATAACTTACAAAAAGACGACTCTAGCATGGAATCTGCAAGATATTCTACACTGGTTAATGGCTAAACTACAAATAAATACTATCATTTCCTAACAATTTGCATACTTTGCAATTTACTGGTTTAAACAGTCAGCCCAGAGAAGATCACAGAAGCTAAGAGGCAGAGATAGAAGAAGTATTTTTACTTATGATTCTCTTCTAGGAATTTGTACTACCTGGCAACATTTATCTCTTCTTTTAAATAGCCACCACAAAAACTATTGCTAAATAATGCTGGATTTAGCCTAAGTATGTTTCAAGCAAATTTTATATTTGAAAATTATAGACTGTTACTTTTCAGTCTGGATTTTGCAAATAGCTCCAGCCATTGATCTCAGGACAGCACCTGCAAGCCAGGGAATGGTTATTGTCTCAGAATGAGGCAGCTGAAGGTTATCTAACGTAATTTATGAACATTTGGGAAAAGGAAGAATGACCTAGCAATGCTTTCTAATGGTACTAGACCATTTTCTGCAATGAACAACTGAGCTTTCAAATGAATAAGCAATACTATGCCAGAAGAAACTATCCTGGATACAAGTGTGGTGATGTAGATAAATGAAGCCGGTAATTTCTCACATGCTACAACTGCCTACAAACTCATTTTTTTTAAACTCACTTTGGACTTCAAAAATTCCTTTCAAGTACAGAGAACTGTTCAAAATGGCTCCCCAAAATCATAAATAACCTACTTATAAATAACCTATGTCTTATCTATGCATGTAATTCTACACATATTAATTTACAAGCTTAGTCAGAATGAAAATGGAATAGGATTATTCTTGCATTTTCCAACTTAGCGAGCTGAGTTAATCACTCACTCAAACAAGCCTAGTGGAAGATACTCTGCCTAGAACGTTCTTTGCTTTCTAGGCAATTTCTTTGCCTTCCTTCAATTTGTCTACTATTGTAGAAATGCAAGTTCAAGAGGAAGCCTTCAGAAAGCAGGAGTATGAGTAGACAAAGCTTGTAAAAGTAATGTTGAAGAGTAGTGTTGAAGATATGTAAAGACTGGAATATCATTACAGGGAATATAAAATAAGAAGTAATAATAATAATCCTCCTCACTGCTCATTTTGGAGGAAGAAAAATTAATAGAACTTTTTTTCCCTATTAACTATCAGTTCTTTTATTTTATCAGTCATAGAATCATAGAATCATCCAGTTTGGAAAAAACCTCTAAGATCATCTAGTCCAACCTTTAACCTAGTACTAAAATCCACCACTAAACCATGCTGCTAAGTTCTACACCTACACATTTCTTGAGTCACCATCCCTGGAGGGCTTCAACCACTTCCCTGGGCAGCCTATTTTAATGCCTCACAACTCTTTCAGTAAATAAATTTCTCCTAATATGCAACCTAAACCTCCCCTAGCACAATTTCAGGCTATTTCCCCTTGTCTTATCACTTAGTGCTTGGGAGAAGAGCCCGATCCCCATCTCGCTATAGCTTCCTTTAAGGTAATCATAGGGTGCAATAAGGTCTCCCCTGAACCTCCTTTTCTCTAGGCTAAACAACGCAAATTCCCTCAACCACTCCTCATAAAACTTGTTTTCTAGACCCTGCAACAGCTTTGCTGCCCTTCCCTGGAGACGCTCCAGCACCTTGATGTCTAGCCCCACGTTTTCAGATTACTAAGTCTAATACAGTTTGTCTTCTTAAAAATGGAAAATCCTGACGTAAGTATTCCCCATAAAGCTTAGGTATTTGTTAAAAAAAAATAAGATGTAAAAATAAATACCCCTACACGTGAGCAGTGTAGGGATATATAATACCAGTAGTTGAGCTCTACCAACCACAAGACCAGCTGACGTGATAACAAATGATAATAGTACAGAACCAGGAAATATAATAGGTATTCCTCACATCTGACTTTTCACATCTGTGGTGTACACTGCACAAGTAAATACAGCAAAGAATGGAAAATGAAAATTAGAGAGAGAAGGAAGAAAAAATGGCAGTAGCATCTCTAAGACCCAAAACAATCATGCCTCTGATTACTTGAGAAAGGTCACTAATTCCTATAACCCAAGTAGTGGTTCTCCCCCCAAATGAGCTTTAACAGAAGCGAGCATAAGTCTGAAGAATTGCAAATATTGGTCAATTTCAGTTATGACAAAATACTATGCCATCTCACATGTTTCCATAGATCTCAAGCTTGGAAATATGCATTTATGAAAGTGCTGTTGATGCTACATGCAGTGCAGTCTACACCATTATGAAGATTTAAAAAAGGGGAAAAAGTAAAACATTTAAATAACAATACCTGCATTCTCAAATTCTATCTCACTTCTGTTTTATTAAAAAAAAAAACAAACAACAAAAAACTGACCATGTCCACTAAAAGTAATTTTTAAGTCTACCAGTAATAACTCTTCCTCTAACTTGTCTGGCCATTTCACTCAAAAGTAAACTAGGTACAAGCACTGGGATACAAGATCCCTTTGGCATATCTTTTGACTGTTTTGAATATCTTCTTTTCCTAAACTGACTAGCCCTAAAGTTAAATATTCCCAGCAAGTTAAATATTTATTTATGACATCAAAATACCTGTAACTGTGATACTGCCTGTTGAAAAAATTTGTAAGGTAGCTCTGAGAGTTTTTATTCTGTAGCACACGGCAGGATGAAGTTCTGGTTCATAACTAGAAGACAAAATAACAGGTTAGAGGTCTGGAACTGAAACAGAAAAGCTTAAGAAATATACCAAGACTACAATTCTTTAAAATTCTACCATACCTCGCATGAGGTCTGTTATTCTTCGTAAATTCTGGCAATCTTATCTCAAAGGGCATGTTGCACACTGCTAAAACATTCACAACTTTAAAATCTGTGAAAATTACCTTTTCAAAAGAGAAGAAAAGAATGTCATTAGAAATTCAGCTCAGAGAAGCAGAGATGTATGTGTTGAAAAAAAAATTAGAAGAATACTAGTTGAGTATTTTAATGTTATTTCACAACTAAAACCTTGTGATTGATGCATTTGTAATAGTCTAAAGGTACTTATAGACTCAAATCACTTATTTTATCCTTCCATGGTACAGTAGCCGTTGAACTAGATTATTTCACATTTGTACTATGTGGTTATCGTACAATTTTCTTTGAGAATGAGACACAGGAATAACTCATTGTTATACTAAAACACAACCAAATTGAAAACAAAATAAATTAAGTAGCTCATGGGACATCAAAATTAACAAAGAAAAAATTTAATTCTTACATGAATCCTATGCAATTTGGAAAAGTGTCTTTAATGCCTTGCTGCTATACACCATTTTTATCAAAGCTAAGAATAAGATAAAAGACAAAAACTGTTTTGTTTCAAATGTCCAGTATGGCAAGCTATTTTTCCAGTCTTTTACTTTCTGAATCTTACCTCAAAATATTGGCTTTCAGTTATTCTCAGACCACAGCCATTTTACATGACATTAAAAGAGCCAACAGGCAACTCCAAAACAAACAAGTGCACTGTTAAGAAGTGCAAAGTCACTGAAGAAAATTTTGTTCATTTTCTGAAACAGCCAGAACTGAAAATTTCTCAGCCAAAACATTTTGGGAAAGTATACAAGTGGAAGCAACAAATCCTTATAAGAGGTCAACTATTATTTTAATCCTCAAAACATATTCCACTTAAATTGCTCACTTCATAATAAAACTTGGCGCATCTACCCTGGAGGCACTGTTCATCTCCCAGTGATTCAATGCTTCAATCCAGCTTTAAGAGCCTGGGTCTAATGTATACATTCTTAGCAATAAAATTCCCTAACTTTTGTTTGGGTCTAACGCAACATTACTGGGATAGCCTGTCACAGCTGCCTTTATGCAGTATAATCAAATTTAGATTCTTCCTGCCAAAGGACAGCAACTGTGCCTGTTGGTAATTGTCTGCTGGTAAATTTAAATTGTGGGTAAACAGCACAACTGACTGTCAGAAAGTTTTAAAATTACACACTTTAGCACTCCCATTCAAAACTGTTACTATAAAGTTCAAGTGGTGTTTCTGACTGGTAATGTTGACCCAAACCCACAAAAAGAGGCGTTTCATACCCTATTTCTTTTTAAAACTTATTTCCAGCTGTGCAACCTCACAGCACAGCAGCACTTCCCCCCCTCAATTAACAAGGTTCAAACTTGCCCTAAACGAGAGGGACATGTGTTTGTTATTCCGCCATAAATGAGGGAAAATTGTGTTTAAATGACAGTTTGGTTTACACCCTTCAGCACTTCTTCCAAATAAATCTTTCAAGGTATTTTTCTACCCAAGAAACATTTGTGGGTGGCTCATTTAGTAAGTTTTGTTGTTTATTAGGGAGGGAAAAAGCACAACTCTGAGCCACCAAATGAAACTCAAATCCACAAAATAAGACATTTCTTTGACCAGCATCTGGAAAACGTATGCTGCTACAAAACGGGCATCTGAATGAAAACATGATGATTGCTAAATAGTTACACTTCCTCATTTTTTATTCTTTCTAAAAAATTGAGTACCATCATTGCTTAAGCAACACAAGTCCTTTTTCATTAGAATTACCTGAAAACCTAGTTTCTGTAGACTACGAGCTAATCGTCTGGCACCAAATTTAGCTTCTTCTTCACTGTAAAGACAAGAATCTAGCATTAACAAAAATACAGCATATGCTCGTGTGCACACATACTATAGTAAATGGTTCATTTTGTAGCCTGAGCACTATGTAACACATGAACTGTGACCACATAGACAGCCTTAATTTTACCCAGCTGTACATATTACATTCTATCTTCACTGTCTAGATATTCAAATAGAGTCTTTTATACCCTATTTGAAGAATATTTTGGCACTCAGCTCTAGCTTAAGACAGTAGGAGCTGCAGTGGGAGCCATATTTTGATCATATATGATATTAAATACTCTTAAGAGACAAATATGGTAGTCTGAAGTTGGCCATCCTGAACTGGTGATTACTTTTCATCCTGTTCTCCTTTGCAATGGGCTTGTTAGCTTCCCTGAAGGTTTAGAGAAGAAAGATATGTTTATGAACATTCATACTAGTATGAAGCACCAAATAAAGTTTAGGGAAAAAGCTCAGTGTACAGTTAAATTATGCGCAGGGCCTCAGGAAAAAAAAAAAATCTATCATTTAAATGTCAGCACTGACAAATCACCTTCTATTTTGAGACAGATATCACATACAGAAAGCATGCAAATTTACCACTGTGCCTTACCCTTACTCCACAATGTGGACATAACTTACAGGAATTCAGCCATTAGCAGTTTAGCAAATTCATGTGTATCTGAACTAAGAATTTGCTCTTTCCATTCCCTCAACAGTGTATAACTTGATTAAATTTAGGTGAGTTTTCATGTAGTAATAAGAGAGACATCCCTCAAAAAAGGTCATCCCTTCCCAAGTTTTAAGTTCTGGCTAAAAAAAAAAAAAAGTGTAATTCTTACAGAGTTTTCAAATCACAAGGGTGGTTGTGGTTGGAAGGGACGTCTGGAGACCATCTAGTCCAACCCCCCTGCCAAGCAGGGTCACCTAGCGCACGTTGCACAGGATGACATCCAGGTGGGTTTTGAATATCTCCAGAGAAGGAAACTCCACAGCCTCTCTGGGCAACCTATGCCAGTGCTCTGTCACCCTCCCAGTAAAGAAAAGTTTCCTCATATTCAGCTGAGCTTCCTGTATCTCAGTTTGTACCTGTTGCCTCTTGTCCTGTCACTGGGCATCACTGAAGAATCGGGGCCCGTCCTCTTGACACCCTCCCTTCAGATATTTATAGACATTGATGAGATTCCCCTCTCAGCCTTCTCTTCTGCAGCCCAGCTCTCTCAGCCTGTCCTCGTATGACAGGTGCTCCAGTATCCCCATCACCTCAGTAGCCCCCCTCTGGACTCGCACCGATAGCTCCATGACCCTCTTGTACTGGGGAGCCCAGAACTGGACACAGTACTCCAGGTGAGGCCTTACCAGGGCTCAGTAGAGGCGGAGGATCACCTCCCTCAAAATTCTGGCAATGATATTTCTACCACACCCCAGGATACTGTTGGCCTTCTTGGCCACAAGGGCACATTGGTGGTTCATGGTTAACCTGCCGTCCACCAGGACTCCCAGGTCCTTCTCTGCAGAGCTGCTCTCCAGCAGGTCAGCCCCCAGCCTGTACTCGTGTATTTCAGAAATGAAATCTCTTGGATTTTCTTCATAAATTAGTTTTTCCTGCTGTTCTCCCAGAATGCTGAAACGATGTTGCTCAAGATTTCAATTCAGTCAAAGGCAGACACTTTGCAGGGAAAAATTCCACTCAAATACTTAGCTTGGCAAGGATCTAAGTGTGATATAACATGAAGGAATCTTAAGAGTGGCAAGCACTGCCTCTTGCTACCTTCCTCATTTATAACATTATGTTTTAATATAAACATGAATTTCGTCCAGAGAAAAGATCTTTATGGACTTACCTTGTGGCTCCTGTGCAAATAACTTTTCCTGAGGACCAAATTGTGGCCGTAATCCTAGGTTTCCTAAGCTTCATTAATACTTTCTACAAAGGAAAATGAAAGTGGAAGAATTGGGAATTGGTGTTAGTTCAATTTCAAAATTGAAAAAAAAATTAAGTATTACACAAATAATATTTCTTTACTTTTGATAAGTCTTGAAATGTTTCTTCACCTCTTTCAGCAACTATAAAATCAGCTCCTGAGAAGAGCTAAACAAAAGTGGACTATCTTAGCCAGTGATTCAGTGTTCACATAACAAATTAAATGAAGATATTTTCCCTTGAATAAAAAGCTGAAAGTCACAGCATCATGCTGATTTTTTTTTTGAATTTATTATAACTCTCCCCTGTTGACTCCTCAATTGATATATTTTTCTGAAAAAAAAAAAACATGAAATTTTAGCGGGGCAAAACAGACCCTGAGGTGTAAGAGGTCTCATTGCATACCTTACACTTAATATTCACCTCACTAGTTGAACAGACCCTAGTCTAATGGCTCCCTGAAGTCTTTTGAGACAGTATTTAGTCCTCCTCCCCTTACTGTAGGCTTAGTATATGACAGACTCAATGCCTATCAAGACAGAAATAAAACTTTGCTATCCACCACACATGGATATCAAGACGTAAAAACAGATAATTGAGGTATGTTAAATCTCTTACCCCAACATCACGCTTGTATATCACATTTGCTCCCTCTAATGCAATCTTCCTCAAGTTTAAATGACATCTTGTTCTAAAAACACACACTACGTTTGTGATTAAAATGTCCAATGCAACATCACTGTCCGCATCCATTGGGGTGATTTACAACTCAATTCTCCCACCAGCTCACCATGAAGATCACATCCTGAGAACAAAAATGATAAAGTTAAACATTCCAGTAGAAAACTGCCTATTAACACTGCTCTTGTATACATCCGTCCCTTAAATGAGACAAGAAGCAGAAGTGACTATACTCTGACTCATTTAAGTTAACTGCGTGCGTGGAGGGGGGGCGGTGTCTACATCCTGTATGCTATAAAATAGGAGGCTACTTGTTTGAAGCCATGTTGCCAGACTTAACAGACATAAAGTGTATATGTATATATTATTTTTAAGCCTGCTGGTTAAATATGTTACAGCTCTTACCAACTATATTAGGACGCTGTGAAGTTTACTAAGACTTTTTCCATAGCTCCAAAGGCTGACCTTTCCTCAGCTCGTTTGAGGATGTCATCAGACACCTCAGGAAAATGCATTTCTCTCACTGCTTAAATCGATAATTCTGAAATACAGTAATTTGTGTTGAAGCGGATGAGCCTGCTGAATAACTCAGAAACCAGGAGGCTACATAAACTGCAGCCTGTAGACAGCCTGCCACCACAGCGTACCCATCTTCCCCCAGCATTCGTGGCCTATCTCTCCGACCAGAGCACCGCAATGCGAACTATACAAAATGTCCTGTGGGCAGCAGCAGCCTGCGCCGACCCCCAGCAGCTCACCCCCTTCCGCCCTGCGCCTAGGAACCATGCAGAACGTGTGTACTTCACATACAAAATAAAGTCACACCTTCCCGAGGAACAGCTTGAGTTCCTACAAAGGCACAGGACGGCCACCCCATGTGCACCCAGCGAAACTAAGGAGCCGTTCTGCCTGCCTGTGCACGCTAAGGGTGATGTCCCCACCAACACCGCGCCTGGGGAGCAGGGCGGTGAGCCAGGGAGCTGGGCTACTGCCCGCAGCCCACCCCCTGACTGGCTGGTAGCCGTTCTGCACGCACACCAAAGCCAAGACACCTGACACTGCAAATGAATCCCAGATGAGGTATTTGTGGAAAGGAGGGGAAAAAAAAAAAAAAAAGAACAAAAACATTGGTATAGAGAGAAAACAACTTGTATCAAAATACTGCAATTTATTAGGGAGTTTTTCTTTCTACAAGGACATAAAAATCGTAGCTCTCTTCCAGGAGAATTAATTTAAGCAGAGAATAGCCTAAGAGACAGAGGCAATAATATCTCAGACTGCTTTTGATCCATTCATCTAAAATTTTAGCAATATTTCCTCCCAAATGAATCCCAACAGAAAGCAAAGCCCAAAACTGAAGAAAAAGAGTCAGATATATGAAATGCTCTACATGGTCATTGCCATGGCAGATGCGGGAGACTACGCATCAAGAACACATGACATATTTACAGTGTTATAAATATTTTGGTCTTACGTATCAGAAATCTGCAAGACACAAAATTAACAATGTTATTATCAATATTTACATCTGACTACGACTTCCTAAACATCACGCCATAGTTTCTCATCAAGAACACACTCAAGGTGCGTCTTTGACTACAACTGACTGTCACTAGGGAAGTAATAAACTACAGTGCAGATGTACATATTGTACTTGATCAACTGCTGTGACGGCTGCCTATTCTACCGCGCAGCTGGCTCCCGGCTAAAAGAATTATTCTGTAATTGCTGGCTTGTCCAATATAAGAAAAGGAAAAGCAGGTGACAACACAGAAAAGAGACGAAGAAACGCCAAGAGAAAACTGGAAAGCCAAAGGCAATGTGGGGAGGTGTCGGGGGAGAGCAGGCAGAGAAGAGAACAAACAGTAACTAATTAGTATTCCCAGATCTCTCTTTTTAATTCAAAATTATATGAATCCTATGAAGCTACAAATGACTCGTTCCATCTGGTTTTGATGGACTACTCCAGATTGGGTTAGCAATTTACGGCACCGGCTCCAAAGATAGCACATTTGCAGATTTTGAATGGCACGCAGGCAGGGCCAGCGTGGAGCACGGAGCTGGAACCCACGGCATCCTGAGCGAGGCATTTGTCTTCCACCCTGGCTCTCGCCGAGTTCACTTACTGGAACCTGGGAACTAGCGGCGTGCAAGAGAAGAGGACACCTCCAGCGGGCTGCCCCTCCCTCACTGCACCAAGCTTCTGCTGCCACACGCAGTCTCGACATTGTGAAAGAGTAATGCCATCATGCGTAAGACCCTTGAAAGGTTCCTAGCTGCTAAGGAAACTCTAATACTGTCTGAGAATATCCCCATAAACTATCAATAGCTCACCTTAAATAGATCCAGGGAGAAAAGTCACTTGCTCATTCAGGACAAAAGAAAAAGCCATTGAGATGAAAATTACAATTTAAAAGGAAAAGATCAAACATCAAAGGGAATTTATAGAAGAAAATCCCAGAACGTTAAAATGCTACGGAGCTGTCTGGAAGGACGTTTTCAGCAATTACAGCGTATCTCGGTTAGCAGTACAATTTACATGTGTGGATTTTAATGGGAGAAAAGTTACACAGTACTACAGTAATGACCCCCCATTTTCATCAGCCATGTTCTGAAAGTTCAAAACAACAGATACGTAAGGAGGAGCTCTTCATATTTAACTTGAGCCGTACCTAATATCCTAGACTGTGGTTCACAACATTCAGCTAAAAAGTGACATAATTTGTCATAGAAGCAGTATCTGAGTACAGTGTAAAAATTAAGAATTCTGCCTTTATTCTACTGCAATGTCATTTGATCTAACGAGAGCATTTTTCTGTTACACATTTCAAATACTGAACATTTCAAGTATTCATTATTAAGTTTTTCTCATTTGTATTGAGAAGACTCCTTATTTACTGCTGCTAAATACGACCCATGTTCTTTGAGAACTCGAGCACCCAAAGTTTTGGATCCAATATGCCCATTCTCATTTAGCACAAAAATACAATGCTAACTTCTTCCAAGGCATGGTTTGGAACTGTTGTGCAAAACAAAATGGTTCTAGACTTGGATGCTTCTGCCCAACACTGAGTATAACCTGCTATGAGCTCTGCCTTTGGTGTTCATTTTGATGTCTCACGCTGTACTGACAACAAAGAAGAAATTCTACGGAAGAGATGCGCTGCTACTTCTCTTCAGGAAGTCTCAAAGAAACCAAAATTCATAGAAGCCACTTCAACAAAAATTAGTTGATTGAAAAATAGAAATACTTGTACCGTATAAAAACATCCAAGGAACGTGTTTATAAAAAAAATAATAGTGTAGCAACGTTCATTGCAAACAGCAGTTTTGTTCTTTATTTCCCTCCAGTAGCATGCCCCGGTGGAACAGGGCAGCCCTACGCGACGCCCTGATGCTCCTCCCTCCCATCCTTCCCTACTGTATCCCTCATGGGTAGCCCTGACCCATTCTGTTATTTCCCAAAATCTGAATTCCTACATCTCTTTCCTTATCTGCAAAACAGGGAAAATAACGTTCCCATGCTTTTACACAGACGCTTTGATACCAAGGAACAGCATGACATACGTGCCTGTTACTGTTCCATATTTATGCAGTTACACTTGCAGAACCGAGGGACTGAGCAGAAACCAAACATCTGGTTCTTTCCCGTTCCGGATTTGCAAATTCCTAAGCTGATTTTACTGAGCCCAACTTATGTTGTGCTGATTAATTTTGCCCAAAGTTCTCTCATTTGAACCTTAGAATTTTGGCAGCCTAAACCTCATTTCTGAAAGTATGTTTTGCCAGTTACTGATAATTTAGTAACAAGCTAAAACAAATAATAAAATCATTTATTTTTCTACACTTGCAGCTCTTCTTTTATATTGTGCATTTCATTCAACTTTCTCCAGAGCAAGAAACTAGCTAATTTTGATTTCAAGTTCTCTTGAACCAATATAACACTATCTATCGCAAGAGAGAAAAAAAGCAAAAGGCATCTTTGTAGTTTTTAATATTCTATTTCACCAAAGAAAATTAAAAGGCTTGTTCTCTCTTTTATATGTAGATGCCAGGGATACCCGTGGCATATTGCCACTAAGAAACAAAAGAGGAAGAAAAGAAGCAAATAGGTAAAGCATGGTAATGAACATAAAAATAAGAACAAAACCTAAAGCCAACCTCAAGGATATTTGAAAAGTAGCGCATTCTACACCGAAACAAGAGAGACTTCCCACTTCAGAGTAAGAAGTATACCCACGGAAGGAGTAAGCGAAGGAGTGAGCACTGCAGTTCTTAAACAAAGCATTACCCATACATCCCCAGTTAGGACCAAGGCCATACTATTTTCAAAACTACATAAACAAATACAAAGAAACACACCCCGCACTGAAATCTTACAATCTAAAAAAACAAAGCCAGCTTGCTCTGTCCTAAAAAAAAAAATGCAAACCAACCCATGAACACCATCATCATCAAGGAGAGAGGAAAGTCACCTAGGATGGGGTATATAAACAAAGAATTATTTTAAGCTTTTGGCTACTTTTGAGCTGAGAAACCCAGAGCTATGAAGGTAGATGGCGGGTATCTAATAATGGTTATGCTAATGTCAGAACAGCTTAATAAACACCTTTTTCGCCATCAGCACAAGTATAAGCAACTTGTACTGGATATTTTTAACCCTGCTCCCAAGCAGTTTGCCAACTGACTCCACAAACTGTTCCAACAGCCCAACTGTCGGGAGAACTGTACTACTGCAACGGTTGGCATTCACCAAACTAAGCGCCCACAAAGCATTTCTGGTGAGGTTAACAGAAACCTGCAGGTGAGAACTGAGACAAAAAAAAAATAAATCCCACTGGGAACCAGGAGAGGGTTAATTCCATCCTCCTACTGAATGCGTTAAAAAAAAAAAAAAAGTGTTCAGGTCATTGCAAACAGGTCCCTGGAGGTGTATTCTGCTTGAATTCCTGGACAGGACACAGTCACAGTGGTAGGCTGATGACTCCTGAGAAGTAAGGGTAACATTGCTACTGTTGCCTGTCTAGGATATCCTCCGACTCGAACAGCTTTCTAAGTTTTAGACACTGGACTAGAGGCGTACGCTTTCATTCTTATTGTTTCCAGTGGCAAGATAAACAGTACCAAAAGCAAGAGGTTAGCTGGAAGTCAACGTGCTCACCTTCTGAGGTCATATGACTGCATCCGACAGAACTGTGACAAATACAGTTTGGAGAAAATTTTCAAATATGTGTAAAAACGGTTAGAGAGGACACTTATCCAAGTAGAACAATGAAAAGAACGATTGTATCGGCTCCTCCTGTACTAAATTGGGCACAAATGCCCAACGCTGCTGTCCAGCCTCTTGGCTAAGGCTAAAGTGTCCCCATAGACTTGGACTCTTCCAGCACAAACCCAGCTGCAGGAATAAAGCCAAAGAGCTAACAGAACAAGCGCAGGAAGCCCGTTTTCAGATGGCAATTCAAAACAGGCCGTTTCCCCCAGACTGCTCTCATCAAAAATATCTGTTCATGACCAAAGCGAGAATCAGCAGCACGCAGTTTAGCACCATCCCTCCCTTGTAATACCAAGCCACAACCTGAAGCCAACCACTGAAAACAATCCTTTAGCTACCCACGATAAGCGGAAAATCGCCGTTAGGTCGGCTGGAAGCCCGAACCAAGAGGCCAGGCGGCCAACTCGCTAAAAAAAAAAAAAAAAAGGCAAGAAAAATTAAAACCCGGCCGTTACACAGCGTGCTGTTCAGCAGCAGGTGTGCCCCACGCCTGCCTCCATCGGGACTCCCCCCCCACCCCGAGCCGAGCGCCCCCCTCTCCCCGGAGCCCTAGGGGCGGCAGCCCGGTGCCTCACGACCCGACCCCATCCCACCCCAACCGGGCCGGGCCGGCGGAGACAAAGCGCGGCCACAAGGCCCCGCCGCGACCCGGCCCCCGCGCAGGCCCCGCGGCCCGGCGGCGGCAGGGGGGGGACCCTGGGCCTCTCGGGGGGCGCTCGGGCCCCCCCTTTCCCCCGAGGAGGAGGAGGAGGAGGAAGGCCGCAGCCCCCCCCCCCAGCGGCGGGGCGGGGCGGGGGGGCTGTACCGGAGCGGCCGTTACCGTGCGCGCGGCGGGCGGGCGGCGGTGCGGAGGCGCGGTTGCTAGGCGACCCGCCGCTGGCGCCCGGCGGCGTTCCGGGTGCTGGGCCGAGCCCCCGCCGCGACCACCATCCCCCGGCGCCGCGGGCATAGACGCGCCGCCGGCTAGAGCGGCCGCCGGAAGTGGCGGGAGGGGAGGGGAGGAAGGGGGCCGCGCCGCGCCGCACTTCCGCTTTACGCGCTGGTGGGGGGGGGGGGGGGGGGCGTCGCCTTGGCGCCTGTCGGGGCTGTCGCGATAGCAGCCGTGTGGCGGGGCCTGGGGGGGGGGCTACGAGGTCCTGTGGCGCAGCGGGGGTGACTAACGAAATAAAGTCGTGTGGTTTTATAAAGGCGTCGGTCTCTGTGTGTGAGAGGTGGGGGGTGTGGGTGTAAGGGTTGGCGCTGTCCCGACACACGGTCCGTCATTATTTACTTCCCGTGTGCAGCGTGATGGCAGAATAACCTTAATTAGGATAGAGGAACTAACCTGAATTAGGATAGAGGGAACAGCAACAAACTTGAATTTTGCAGTCTTTATGGAACGTGTGTTCTCCTCTGCCACCCTACATTTAAGCCTTGTAACGCCTTAGTTAGTTCGCCCGTCACGAGTAATTACTCCACATTTTCACCCCGGATCGGCTCAGAGCACATTAGAGGCAGATTTCGCTGCTGACCCAGCTTTCGCTTTCCAGCTAGCAGGCTGGGCCGAGCCGCCGTGCGGCAGCGCTGCCACCCTGTGGCTGGTCACGGTTTCAGCTGGCTGAAGGGAAAACGAGGAGTTCTCGCTTTGGAGCGACACTTTAGCATTTTTCTTGAATCCTCACTGGACAGCTGTTTTTTTTTTTTAGCATAACTGTCCACATAAGTTCAACGCAAGATGTATTCTAGCAAACACACATCCATTATATACCTCTGCAAAGCTGTCCTTTTCAGGATGTAACATTTCTAGCATGCGTTCTGCAGAAATATAGTCACCACTGGACATTGGGAAATTTTTTTACTGATGAAGAAACGAACCCTTGCCATGTCACACTTTCAGTTGCTTTTTCAGCCTGAGCTTTCCCAGTTTGCACAAGGACATGCTTAAGATTGCATCTCCAAATATTTATTTGGAAAATACGCAAACTTATGCAAATAGTTGTGACCGTATTAACATGGAATGCAAATAAGGTGGTTAGCCACCCACCTAATTTTGCATGTCAGTTCATCAGTTGTGTTGCAATTTTATTCCACACCTATGCAGTTATGAAGCTGGTTGTCTTTAGCTGTCCCACTCGCAGTAAGTGTGATCCCAGTCCATTTCACCGTTACCTTGTGCATGTAAGTTGTCCCCCTCCTGGTCTCTGTCGCTCGATGTAGCTCTCTAACTTTTAGCATTCTCCCCAAGTGTGAATGAGATGATAAGAACTTCCTTCCAACAGAATCTGTGTCCTTATCTTTCTACTGCATACTCTAACTTCACTGACATTGCACAGGGAAGGCACAGAGGCCATTTCTGCCTCCTCCTTACTATGTGATTTTTCATTTTTCTGTGTCTTTGGTCTCTCAGTCCATTATCTGGAAAGCAGAGAGGAAACGGAGGTGTAAGGAGGCTGTTTATTCTGCTTGAACGTTCTGTGGTGTGGAATTGTGAGCTGTTTGGAGTATTGATACTGACACAGTTAAAGTAAAGATAACCAAACTTTAGAATACTGCACATATTTTTCTTCTGTAATTACAGCACTGGAAGTGAACAAAGATGCAATTTCATATTGTTGTTAGATCTAACTACAGGTTTCTGTCAGAAAAAAAAAATAACTCAGAAAACTGAAGCAAATGCTTGGTTATCTGGATTTTTGTATTTTGCAGGATCCGTTTGCAGTCAGGTAAGGTGGAGTGCAAGGCAGACTGTGGGAAAGTGTAGGGTGGAAA
Source organism: Anser brachyrhynchus (assembly GCF_964034855.1). Lineage (NCBI taxonomy): Eukaryota > Metazoa > Chordata > Aves > Anseriformes > Anatidae > Anser > Anser brachyrhynchus. The sequence goes on from NC_137696.1 coordinate 65,679,845, forward strand.
AAGAAAGCTGGATGGCCCCTGGAGGCATCCCACGGTGAACTGAGAGTGTTATACAGCTGAGCCTTCAGGACTGTGAGCTCTGTGCAGAAGGCTGTATTCAAGTGCTTGTGTTTGAAGAGGAGAAATCTAGGAGCAATAGGTGTCTTGCATACACAGTAATGACATTTTGTGGAAAGACCATCATCTACACGCATGTGATATTACTGGTTAATTATGAGAAATCTGCCAAGTTGGCGGCCAGCAGGGAACAGGCTTAAACCTGTGGCAAGAGATCAGTCAGAGAGGGAATCCTTTGCTCCAGGGCTTAATTTATCAGATGAAATTATAAACTCAAGTGTGCTTTCTCACACTTCTCTGGTGATGTGGCCCATGCACAATAACACAGCTCATGCTAGTAGTGTACTCTGTTAAACTGTTACTTCCCTGGCATAAGTGGCACTGAAACCAACTTCACAATATTCAAATGTTCTCTTTAATTTTATAATACATATGCTTACATATATATGCTTACATATATATGTACAAACACATAAAATATTTTCATGTTCATATTTATTTTATATGAAAAATATATAATGTTTGTATATATAGCGTAACATAGTTATACTATATAATACAAGAATATGAAGAAAATGGCAGTGAAGTAGTCCAAAATAAAAGCAAAGTGATCGCAATGAAGCTTTTCTTTAGTAAACTTCACAATAATAAAATACATATCTGTAATTTCAGCCTCTACAGCTGAAGGGTATTTACAGCGTATGCTTACCAGCCCATGTTGGCAATAATAGAGAGACACGGTGAAAGTAGTAGGATTAGAAGAACAGCTCAGTGTTGCCCATATTTAGGTCCTGTGAGACTGTGAACGCCTCTTAGGAGCAAGAGCATGTGCTCCTTCCTGCTGTTGTATGAGTGTGAACGCTCCTCTGAGCCGTTACACAAAGTTTCTTTTTGTATTCCTCAGCATCTGTTTCTACTGTTGGTTAATTGGGATTATCAGGAATGTCGATGAATTTTCTTTGCAAGCAGATGGCAACGTGCAGCCCCCAGGAGTCAGGCTCGCAGAAAACACAGATACTTCACCCAGAATGTGATTTCTCCTTTGTGAGGGCTGGCAATGCTCGGAGATCAAATGCAAAGGACTGTCACACATTTTTGACAACCTGGAGCATTAATTTGTATTGACAGTGCTTAAAGCATCCTTCTCTGTGTTGTTTACCAAAATGTTCTTAAGCTCCAGATGCAGAACTTGGGGATGAACAAGGTACTATAGCTCTTGGTGGCTGTGAGGGAGAGCATGGAGCAAAGTTGGCTCCTCAGCAGCCTCACTGCCCCAACATGTGTATCTAGAGCCAAGCAATCTGGGAGTATTGGTCTCCACAAGCCCTGCCGCTTGCTTCCTACCCCAGCGGAAGGATGTTAAGCAATCTCAAAGCACACCTGCTGACTGTTTCAAGCCTTTTGGCTTGAAAATTGGGGAATGTCACAGTTTTAGACACTGGCATGAGGTAAAAATGGAGCTGCTTGGCAATGGCAAGAAGAGGTGTTCTGAGGGCATATGTCATATTTTGGCACCAGGTAACATATGACTCAGGTGGAAAGGATACTGGAGAGCTTAGTAGAGTTGAATAAACAAATGAACAAGGGGTTTCAATGTCATAATTTTGGATATAATTTTGCTTAAAGCTTATGCTTCGTCCTTTCTTGAACTTGGCCTCTTTCTTCTGGTAACCTGCAGTCTTAATATATCAGGTACCAGACATAAATAGCAAGGAGGGTCCTCACTAAGAATTTCTGGCCCATACAAGAAGGTAGAAGGTTGATCTAGAAAACAAATGAGAAGAGTATGGGGCTGGGGTGAGACAAAGGCATCAAGGACCTTTATTGCTCTAGCTTTTAAGGGTACAACGACATGGATTAATAAGGGTCAAGGCATGTGGCTTTTTCTTTTTTTTTTTTAATAGTGCTTCATTGTTAGCATGGTCCTCGGCATGCTTTTGGCCTTCTAACTTTCTCCCAGAAAGTGTCCAAATATCGTTTGGGAATAGCATGTGCTAGTCCAACAGGGGCTGTTCTCACCTTTTGCTGAGAGTGGAATAAAACTTTGGTATGTGTGGATGTGACCGCTGCTACACCACTGGTTTTCAGAGTTGGAGAATGGCTCATAGTCTGTTTTACTTGCTAGTATAGATCCCCAGTATGCATGGATAGTATAACTTAAGAGAGAGGCTCCTTCCATAAGCCTTTCCCAATCCTATCTTTATGTTGATTTCAAAGAACAAAGATACCTGGTGACTTCAGAGTGCCTAAGAGAATAGCTCATAAGTTTGTACACCAAAAGAGCTGGTCCTAAGCCTATACCAAGCTTACGTGTCACCTTCAGCCAGCCTCGTCTCCTCCATGCTTCTTGTTTTTCCCCCATCTGTAAAACAATGTTGACCTTCTACAGAACAAACAAACAAACAAACAAACAAACAAAAACAACAAGCATGGTCATGAGGTGGTGGCAAATACTCCAAGGTAGCTGTCGTTTTCTATTTAATTTCTGCATTGACTCTGATATGCCAGAGGTATAAAAGTCCCTGCGTAAGAAGAAAAGAACATGTTATCAGTGAGGAAAAACTATTCCCTTTCTGGTCAGCTTGGCCATCAAAAAGCGTCACGTGAAACAGGATGCTGAAGCAAGAGGCCACTCTCTCACTTGGGTTGCTTGTCACACACGATGGTCTTTGCCTCATCTCTGGCGGGGGAGGGCTGTGCCGCAGCAGCAGTCCGGGAAGCCATCCAGTGGGACAGCTATCTGTGCATGCATCCCTGGGAACGCTCGTGTCCTGTGCCCACTCCTCCTCCCCGCCTGCTGCAGCACGGGATTTCGCAGATGTTCCTCCCAGGGCAGGCAGCTGCAGTTCTCAGACTCCCTGTTTCCATCTCCCCGGTGGTCTGGCCCCACCCGGCCGTGATGGAGCTGCTGATAGTTCCTCCCCTCCCAGGCCCTTCCTCTTCCAAGGACTGAGCAGCAGTCGGAGGAAGAGGGGTTATTCTGTGCCTTTTCCGCCCCATCTCCTGGCCGCGCAGTTATTAGAGGTTTCTCCTGCAGCAATCCGTGCCCTTCCCTTTCTTTCCCTAGTGTTTCTGATCCCTGTTTCTCAAACAGTGTGTAAACAACTGAGAGAAAACTTGAGTGTGCAGATAATCCATATTTACAGTCAGATATGGTCTTTCTGTTTACATAGCAGCCGGGGATGTAAATAAGGGTTGTTTTTTTTTCTCAGTGCTTAAGGAAAATGGCCTCTTAGACTATAAAGGGAAGGAATGGTTTGCATTGTTTTTTATTCGCCTACTTTTGTTACGATATTTGTTTTCCTTGCAAGGAGGTTCAGATCTCTCCACTCCCTGTGTGAGGACTGTGCAGCTTTGTACACACATGTGCATAGGCTTGGAAACGCATTTTGTCTGTTTACAAGTTTTAGTTTAAGGGCAAAACCCTGAGGCAAGAAAATGCGTCATTTCAGGACTCTTGTGACCCTAGGGTATGTCCACGCCACAGTTGGGAAATGCGATGACTGCATGCCTAGGCCTACTCAAAGTCGTTTTTATATATCTAGATCAGATACACCAGTGTCCAAAGTGAACTGAAGAAAAATCAGTTCCTTACAGAACTTTGCTGGTTTGGGAGTCTGCTGTGGTGGTTTAACCTGCTAGGCAACTGAACTCCACCACAATCGGTCTCATACTCCCCCTCCTCTATGGAAGAGGGGGAGAAAATACGATGGAAAAGGGCTCATGGGTTGAGATAAGAACAGGGAGATCGCTCACCAATTACTGTCACGGACGAAACAGACTCAGCATAGGAAGATTAATATAATTTATTGCCTATTACTAACAGACTAGAGCAGTGAGAAACTAAAAGCAAACTAAAAACACCTTCCCCCCCCCCGACCACCCCCTTCTATGTTCCCCCCCTTGAGCGACGCAGGGGAAAAGGGAATGGGGGCTGCGGTCAGTCCCTGACGATTCATCTCCGCCGCTCCTTCACGGTCACTCCCTGCCCCTGCTCCACGCGGGGTCCCTCCCACGGGATGCCGTCCTGCCCGAACTGAGCCCGCGGGGGCTGCCCACAGGCAGCAGCTCTTCAAGCACTGCTCCCACACGGCTCCGTACCACGGGGTCCATCACCCAGGAGCAAACTGCTCCAGCACGGGTCCCCCACGGGCGGCAGCTCCCCCCAGGCCCCCTGCTCCTGCGTGGGCTCCTCTCCACGGGCTGCAGCTCCGGCCCGGGGCCTGCTCCTGCGGGGGCTCTCCATGGGCCGCAGCCTCCTCCAGGCCACCTCCACCTGCTCCACCGGGGGCTCCTCCACGGGCTGCAGCGTGGAGATCTGCTCCGTGTGGGACCCATGGGCTGCAGGGGGACAGCCTGCTCCACCAGGGGCCTCTCCACAGGCCGCAGGGGAACTTCTGTCCTGGAACCTTGATGTGGTGGAGAGTTAACTTCATCCCAGCAAGACCCAGTACATCTGCTGACAGCAGTCCTCACCAATGTATTTTTTTTTCCTCCATCCATTCTGAAACATACTTTCGAGTCAGACCTATGACATCTTACAGTTACAGGAAGTCACCAAGCTATAGCACAGCAGTAGCTTTGCCGCAGGAGGTACATAAAAGCCAATATCACTGGTCGTGCCACTTCCCATCCGTAAGGCAGGCTGGGTGTACAGTGCAAAGCAATCCATGGCCAAATAGTGAGCATCAAGTCGTGTTTATCAAGGGTCTTGACTGGGCAGCACAGCCGCAAGACAAGAATAGTCAATGCCACCCATGCCAGCAGTGGACAGGGACACTGGATCACTGGTTGTTTGGAGAAATACTGCATGTGGACCTTTCTGTGAGTGTATATATATAGAAACTACAGAATGCTCTGCTCTTTGCTGGCACAAATTTCAGTTTCTCTGAAATGTCTTTTGAAAACCTGTCCCTTTTGGGAGGCTATGCATGATGATCTACATTCAGATATCCAGACAGAAATTAGAAATACCCTTCCTTTTTATCACATTATACCTTCCTCTTGTACACAAGAAAAAATGTGAGTTTTGTTCTGTACCCTGCTTATTACCTGCAATTAACTAATGTCTGTTGCATATTTTTAATACATATAGTAATGAATAACAATGACAATGGTATTTCAGGAAAGATTGCCTTTTCGGAAAGAAAAAAAAAAAAAAGATTAATTTACAGGGAAGCATATTTTTCCAGGCAGACACAGAAGACACAGATGTGGAATTACCAATACAGTGTTATATCCAGGATTAAAAACAACTTTCCTCTTGAAGAAACCACACAGATTTTCTATGTCTTTTAGCTTCTGAGGTGTGCTTGGAATTTGGACCTGCTTCCTAGGAGGCACCACGAGGAGTAGGCTCTCTAGCATATGCTCTTTGTGGACCTTGCAGCTCGGGGCATGACCATCACCGTGGTCTTGCTCACCTGCCCTGGACAACAAGGTGTGGCACAAGGGGATGAAGAGTGGTTTTCTCACCATGCTAGTGTTTTAGACTGTCAGATTTCCATCACAGTGAGAGGATCAGATAAGCCTAAAATGTATATTTCTGCAAGGGATGGAAAAAAAAAAGTATTTTCTGCAAGGGATGGAAAAATGCTTGTTCTTAAAGACCGTGTAGATTGTGGAAACTTCTGGTAGGCAGTACAACGTGAGCACCCAGCCCAGGATTCTGAGCACTGGGTGCAGCTGCATGAATAAATGATTTTTCTAATTTCTCACTGAACTGAAAAATTGGTGTGAAGATGTTGGGTGGAACTGGTTTTCCTTAAAAAAGAAAAAAAAAAAGAAAAAAAAAAGAAAAAAGAGAAAAGAATAATAGTATTAAAAATCAGACAGGACTAAACTATTTTTAAACAATTCTTATCTTAAAACACATGAGTGCATAAGCAGTACAGTCTGATCATCGGTGCACTTCTATTGGGTGATGGAAGCAGGACTCAACTCTTACAGTTGCCTCTGTGTTGTGGGTGCTCTGCTACCTGACAGCAGTTGAGTTCATGTTAAAACTTTTCCTTTAGTTGCAGAATTTAAAGATTTTTTCTCTTCTCTACTTGGCTGCCCATTTTCCCAAAAAAAAAAAAAAAAGTAGAAATTCAGTTATCTTTGAGACCTCTGTCAAATTCAGTTGAATTCAGGCAATGAGTTCAAACATTATTAGGAGGGAATGTATACAGACACTCACGCAGCTGCGTGTACATCCATTTCGATACGGAAGGATAAATCAAGTCAGCTTTGTTTCCACATGGAAAAAGGGCATAAATAATACTTCAGTAAACAATAAAATGCATCACATTGTACAGAAAAGTAAGCAAACAAAATACATATTTTTTAAATCGTTAACATCAATATTTAAACCCATTCTCTTTCTTCCTGTAACAAACACGTTTGTGGGTTCCCTTCAAAATCATCAAGTGCTTCAGTCAAACTAAATGTGTATTTTTTTCTTTTTTTTTCTTTTCTTTTTGTTTGCAAATATTTTTTTTCTGTAAAATCGCACTCAGCAGCAGGGAAGAATGGTATCACTCATCGCTCTCCTGAGCTGCAGGGAGGACTCTTAACTCAGCTAAGAAATGGAGGCTGAATGAAGCCAACTACCGATACACACGGCTGTGTCCTAACACAAATGCTAGAGAAGGTCAGTGAACCAAAGGCTGCCATCCACATGCACGCCTCTGAAAAATATGCTTGTTGTCCTGAAAATGGATGTAAAGCCATTAAGTGTTTTACAGTTGGAGTAAAAACATTATTTACCTTTCTGCGTGTTGTCGGTCACTTTTGTTTGTTGTTTGCTGCCTTTTTGGTTGTTGCTGCACTGCTGTTCAGAGGCAAGGACTGAGGAAGGTGGAGGATGCTTGAGGAATATTTTAGTCCCCAACAGGGACTAAACCCAGAATGCTAGATAAAGTGAATAGTGGCAAGAGAAATAACTGTGTCTGCAACCTTCTCTTACCGTTCCACTTGCACTGCAGCTTTTGGTACGTGGTTACAGCTGTGTTCCTCACATTGCACCGGGGACTATTGCATTTCTCCCTTCTCTCTCTCCATGCTGCGTTTTCGGTGGCAAATGCGAAGTGAACGTGGCTAGATCAAAGGGGTGGGGAGGATGCCGAGTGCAGTTAGTGGTTAGTGCATAGCAAAGCAGGGTGGCAAAGCAGTGTGCGAGAAAATTTACAGTTTAACTCCTAATTTTATGCATGTCCCAGATCCCTCTCAACTGCCACTTTCTACGAGGTAAACAGCACCTTGCTATGAGTCTGGAGCGGGCTATAGTTAGTATGGATTTAAGTCGAGACTTTGAATGGTTACATGTAATGGTAATTTCAATTCAGTGGTTAACCTCGGTGGTGAAAACAGCATTCGGGCATTTGCTGCATCACTCATTTGCCCTTAGCTTAAGGTCAGAGGGCTCCGCTCTATCTCCCTGCAGGAGAACAGCAGTTCCCCCGGAATCTGCCCATGTTTGTGGCAAAGAGACGGGCCCTTTCAGCTCTGCTTGCCGTTGCTGGTCCCTTCAGCAAGAGCCGTGGCCGTGCGAGGAGCTGGGAGAAAGGGAAAAGACGCTGCACACCCTCCTGCCCCCCGGCCGGAGGCCAGGGCCGCGATGCTCACCCGCTCCCGGCCCCGCTCGCACCCAGCCCACCGGGGGACCCCGCCGCTGATTTCGGGGCGCCCGAAGGATGCTCTGCCCGGCCCCACTATCGCGGGGGGTGAGCGATGTCGCGACAGGGCCGCCCGAACCCCGCGGCCCCTCCGCCCGCGAGCAGCCGGGTATCAAACGGAACCGAGGGCCGCCGCTGAAAGAGCAAGTGAAGCGGAAATTTAAAGCCCCTCTGCTAATAATAACAGTATAAATAACCGAAGACATCTTGTAAACAGTGCGGTCATAACCCTGAAACATTAAACAGCTCGGTGGGATCTGGCGCATCAGCTGCCGACGGCCGCTGCCGGTGCAGGGGGAGCGCCGGGCGCTCCTGTTTATCTCAGCCTAATCTCCCGCAGGCGCCCCGATCGATCGGGGGGAGATGTTTAAAGTACAAATTCCCGGAGCCCTCGGCCGGGGCCCAAACCTCCGCCCCGCGGGGCTCCGGCAGCTCCGTCCCCGCCGGGCCACCGCGGCACAGCCGGGCCCCGGCCGCCGCTGCCGCTCCCGCCCCGCGATAACGCCCCGCGATAGCGACATCGCCCCGGGCCGGCTTAAACTGGCGGCTCCGCGGCCACAAAGCTGGGGAAGGGGGGGACCCCTCCGTGCCCCCCGCTCCCGTCGCTGCTCTCCCTCTTCCGCTGAGCCCGGAGCCGCCCCCTCCCCGGGGGATTGGGTCCAAGTCTCTCGCAGTAAGAAAACGCCCCCCCCCCCCCCCAATCCGCGCCTTGCCCCCCTCTCTCCCCCCCCCCCCCCCAAGCCCGGGGGTGGCTCCCCCCGCGTCGCCCCCAGCCAGCGCCGCTCGCCCCGCTGCGACCGGAGTCGGAAACGAAAATTACAGCGCTCCGCGTTCAATGGAAAGGAAGGTTTATTCACGGAAACAGAGCAAAAACCTGCTTGGAGAAAATATATCTATATATCTTTAGGGTGAATTACTCCATAGAGATGACTGTCAAAGTCAGTTTTTTTTTTCTTTTTTTCTTTTTTTTTTTTTCCTAGGCATCTACATATTTCACAGGTCTCAGACAAAAGATACGCGCGTGGTAGGTTTTGTTTGATCTCTGTCTTTTCTCTAGTAGCGCTTGAACCAGCAAGGCTCTCGGTGCGGGACACTCGACTGTACACGCATTCAATAAAGTTAAATAGAGTCGGGATCTCTCTCTCGGGGCGGACGGAGTCTCTGCTAGGGCGCCCGTGGTGGCCGGCGCCGCGCCGGGGGGGGCGAGCGGCTCTCCCCGGGGCTCTGCCCGGGGCCGGGGGCGGCGGCGGGGCCCTGCCCGCGCCGGGCCGGTGCTGCCGGGGCTCAGGATGCCGTCGGGCCGCACAAGCGGTTTGTGTTCACCACTTCTTTCAGGTCACTCTCGGGTTTGCCGGCTACCATAAAAGGCCAGGTCTGTAGCCAGGAAAAGACACGGGTGGCAAGGGGGTTACACGCACGTCGCCGCGCTCCGTTCGCCCCGCGGGCGGCTCTGCAGGGCGCCCTTCCCGACGGCTTCAGCCGCGACCCCTTCCTCCTCCTCCCGCAGCTGCCCGGCCGGCTCTCCCCGCGGGATCGCAGCCGCTGCGGGGGGCTGCAAACGCCCGCCCGCGGCCCCCTGGCCGGCCTGGGGAAGGGCAGCGCCGTGCTCCGGTCGGGGCCGGCGGGGGAGGGCCCTCGGGGTGCCGCCTTTTCCCACGAGAGACGCCCCGTGCACTTTTCTCCCGTGGGAAAAGCCGGCACCCCGAGCAGCCCCCCTCCTATCCCGCCGGCCCTCTCTGTCCTCCCACGGCCGCAGAGGCAAGGTTTTGTGTGCCTGCGTGTGGAGGGGGCGAATATCTGGGTTGGGTGTCTGGTTTATGTTGTGCTCCTGTTGTTCTGCGATTTTTTCTTTTAGCTACAAAATAATCTCCCGAGCCCTTATCAAGATGACACCGCCGGTAATTTGCTTCCCCTGCCCCGAGACCAGAGCTCAAAAGGCAGAGCCAGATCTCGGGGAAACGTCCCCAGATCCCCTACGTGATCCCCTTATCATTAGGCACAGGCAATGCAAACGCTGTACGGGATCAAACCCACCCCTGGTTTGCACCCGATGCACGTATTTTTACAGCTGGAAACTGGGTGTTTCTGGTGGGGAGACCCTGGGCTGCTTGGGAAGGCTTGCTGCTGCTGTTGGGAGCCACAGGAAGGATGGACACACAGCCCCCAACGCCAGGGGTCTGCGCTGTTTCTGATTTCTCCTCTGAGTTTACATGAATAGGAACAATGTCCTGGACCCAGCGAATCTGAGCGGTCGGGTACAAAGCCCCAAGAGTTCTGTCTTTAAAAAAACAGGGCTTGAGGATTACTATGGCAGGAAATATCGTAATAGAGAGGAGAGGTTGAGAATAAATCCGGGGTTCTTCCTTGGCTTGGGCCCTTCCGAACACGTACCTTTCTCTACCCAAATTCTCACACCCTCCCACCTGAAGGTAGGGAGCTTCTGTCAACCTACTGAGTTCTCTTGGGCATTCCTGGCGCAGCAAAGCTGCCCCCAATATCTGTGGCCGCCCCTGGAGGGGACTGCACGGAGCAGCGGCTGGGGCCCAGGACGCTCAGCTCCCGGGGCGCCGGGAGGGGGGGCAGCTGGGAGCCTGTCTCCTCGCTCCGGAAGCCTTTGTCACCCCGCGGGCTGGCACCAGACCCTCTGTGAGGAAGGAGTATGTGGAGTTTTCTCCCCGCACGTGCCCCATCCCAGCTCCTCGCCCGCCTCTCCCCATCCACACACACACACACACAAGTGGCTGGCCTCGGCGGGCTGTGACTTACCAGGTTGACCGGGTGGATGTAGCCATTTTCGTACTTGTCATTGGCCAGGATCTGTCTCAGGTGAGCGATGTAGCTGGAGGCCAACCTCAAGGTGTCCAGTTTGGAAAGCTTGGTGTCTGGGGGCACCCAGGGCAGGGTGGTCTTAAGCCTGGAGAAGGCTTTGCTAAGGACCCTCATCCTCGCCCTCTCCCTGGCGTTGGCAGCGTTTCTCTGGACCTGCTTTCCCTCCTGGCTCACTCCATTTAAAGGGCTCTTCTTGGGGGGAGCTTTTTTCCTCTTGCCCGAGGCCCCTCTCCCCTTCTGAGGGGAGCCATTCTCGCCATTGGATCCTTCCTCGTTGCTCTCGTTGGACGCCCCGAACTCTTTGTTAGTATCCATTTTCAGGCCATCGCACTCCAGCATCTCCACCTCCTGAAGATCTTCCACATCACTGAGGGACCCAGTGGACATGGTCTGGAAGGTGCCAAAGGACCGGTGGGAAAGGGGGTGGGAGGCAGGAAGGGCAGCTCCTCAAAGCTACTTGGAGGCGGTGGAGGAGAGAAGGGGCGCCCGTGCTTTCCTCCCCTTCTCTCCCCCCCAGCACCGAGGCGCAATATCGGTCCAGAGAGGATCCCCGCCCTCCCACCCCCCAACCCCGCTTCGCCCGTGTTTGAGGGAGGGAGGGAGCGTGTGTGAGAGGCAGAGAGAGAGAGAGAGAGAGAGAGAAAGCCGAGGAATTTAGTGAGGACACTAGTAATTTATCTGGGGGATAGGAGAGGCGGATCCAGCCCAGGGGAGGGGCCCTGCCCGCTGAGCACACCACATCCCCAATCACAGACCTTAGCACAGGACAGGGAGTGAGGTATCCCAGCAAGCGCTTGCTGAGAGCTCGGGACTGGGATTCAAAGCTTCACCACTGGAGCAAAGCAACTCTCTCTCTCTCCCCTCCCTGTCTTTCTATCCTCCCCCTTCCTCCTCCTCTTCTCCTTCCCCACTTCCCTCTCCAGCCAGGGCTGCTCTCCCCCTCCCTGCCTCCTTGATGACCCAGGCGGCTGGTGTCACGGTTCTTGACGAAAGCCAAAATGGGTCATGAGCTGAGAGAGCAGCAGATCCACCAGCGAAAGCCTTCCAGGGAGCTTTGCAATGCGTGCTGTCTAAACGCTGTCCTGTAACCTAATCTGAGGGAGATTTGTGGATGATTACATTGGAGAGTGCATCCTGTCCAGCTACTAGTGTATTCCAGGAAAGGAGCGCTTGGACCTCACCATCGCAGCCCGGGCTCTGGAGGCAGGAGGAGCTGCTTCCTTCCAGGATTCCTGCATGGTCTCTGGGGCACCCTGGTCCCCCCTTGCCACCTGAGCTCCTCGGGTGAGCCAGTTGCTGGAGACCCCAAATCCCTCCAAGATGGGATGAGCACTGTGAGGGTGCCGAGGCCAGCAGGGCCATAGGCACTGTAGGGGAGGGAGGAGGTGGAGGAGGGCTCCTGGAGGGTAGCGGTTGTGTCCAACACCCACTTTTCCTCAGAGTTTTGTTGCAGAGCAGATGCCGGAATCTCTCTCTGTTATGTGCGGGGAGGGTTTTATCTGCTGCTCAGTGCATCCTTAAACATCAGGGAGTTTTGCCTGAGTAAACAGGCAAGATAAGGCCCTGGCTGTGGGGACTGCGCCAGTGAGTGCGTTAGGCCTTCTTCTGCGTCCACGGAAGTTGAAGAGGAGTTTTACCACGAGTGTGAATGAGCACGTCACTGTGCAGCTTGAATGAATAGCCAGCTGTATGCTGCAGTCATGTTCACTATGTACATGCATGTGCAGCCACTGCAGAGCAAGCTTTCTAAAGCATTTAGGCATGGCCTAACTCTTCTTCCACTCCATGTGCACCTTGGTAAAATTTTCCCCAACCCGCCCATGGAGCCCAAAGGGGCCAGTGATTTGTGAACCTTCTCCTATCTCTCCTCCCTTCTTCATGTACCTCCCAAGGACTCCCAGATCCTGCAGCAGCCGGGACTTTCAATGCAGGGGGCTGCAGAGCTGGTCTGGACCCGCACATGGGACCTTTCTGGACAAATGTCCACCATGACCAATCTCACTGCAGGGAGAACCCCAATTATTCAGCTGCTGACCTGAGGATTCACAAAGGTCTGGACAAAAATGTACAGCCCGTGATGTCACAGTGGCACACAGTGGCTCTGGAGTTAATCCAAGGTCACCAAGGCCGCAGGAAGGTTCCTTACTAATCTGTGGGAACATTGGGTTGGTTTTTCTGCAGGCACTAAAAAAAAACAACCAAGCCAACAAAAATTGTTGAGGGCCAAAGTAGTCTGGCTGTTAAGTGCTATGTTCTCCTCAGATTAAAGTTTCGTTAGGAGGTGGAGAGTTGTGTTTGGTAACTAGAAAGCAAGTCTTTTCTATCTATTTTTCCATCTTGGTTCTTTGGCTCAAGTAAGCCAGAAGGAAAAGAACGGATCTAAACTTTGAACCAGTTCTTTACCATTTGGCTGGAAGATAACACCTTCCCACTCGCGATAGGATAAGTACATTAAGATACCATATCTCTGAGTCCTGGGCCTTTGGGAATTCACTAACCTCTAACATCATGTTATGCTAACTGTGCCCTGTTTGTGTTTTCTCTGTGTATAACCTAAACAGATTGTCAGCATATCAGTCCTAATTAATGAATTAGTTTTTTTTTTTTTTCCTTTTTTTTGTTTCTTTTTCCTTTACAATGTCCTTGTTTCAGATCCAATATATTACTAATCACCAGTGTGGAGATTTATGAGTCTCCTTATTTTCTATGCCTGATTGTTGTTTGTGCAGGTGGAGATTTAAATGGCTGCATCCACTGCAGAGATTTATAGTCCAAGTGACTGATGTTAGAAATGAGCTAGAGAACTCTTATTGGAACAAGGATGACTGAAAACCAAGTTGAAGTTGCCTGTGTCTTTAAGCATGAATGACCAGAACACAAATAATCAGGGAGCACAAAACCCCCTTAAAATTTCAGCATCAGAAGCTTGCAGAACAACAAAAGAAAACAAAAAAATGTATATATGCATATAATTTCTATAATTTATTTTTAACTTTAATTTAGTAATTTCTGATTTTATTTATTTATTTATTTGCTATGGAAAGCAGAAGGGATTACCTGTCTTTTTAAAATGTCTTTAGTATGCAGCTTCATATACATTCTGAAAAAAAATGTATGCATACATGTCTGTTACAAGCCTCTATAGGTGGCACACATTTGTAGCTTTTACTGATTTACATACATTTTGAGTCATTCGTGCTGGTAAAATTAATCTGATACAGACCACACATTTTTGTGAAGACACAAAACAATGTTTTTTTTTCTTTTGTTTTTCTTTTTTTTCTTTTTTCTTTTTTTTTCTTTTTTTTTTTTTCTGGAGATTATAATGTGCCTGGGATATATACGCACATGCAAACAGTATATTGTACTTTGATTCCTTTACGCATGCAGGCTATTACAGTTCTTTTAACAACATGGTTGTCCCCTTTTCCCCCTCCAATGGAGATAGCTATGGGCAGACCTCAAAGACAGAACTGTATCCTCTAATCTCCAGGTAACTCTTCTTTCCTAACTCATTACATGAATTATACCTTTCCTTTTTCAACCTTCCTCCTCCTTATGTCTCTCTTGGCCAACCCAGGGCTTGTACCCCAAATCTGGCTCCTCGCTTTTATCTCTTTCCCCTCACTTTACATGCCCTACCTAGTCTTCCTGGCTCTTGCTCTGAATTGTAGCCCGAGTTTGGAGGAGAGACCAACTGAATACTATGCAGAGGATAAAGTTGTGATGGCTGCAACCACCCTAACAATGGTGTGGCCACATCTCCAGTTATGTGACTGGGACCACAGACCTGCCACGGCATTAAGGGGACTGGCTGTGAAAGCTGGGAGCAGCTGAAGGCCTTTTGGCCCTTCCGATACATTCACTTCTTCAGTCATGTTTTAAGAAAAAAGTTGAAATACTGTCACAGGGAACATCAGTACAAATCTGTGATTTTCCCTTGTAAATTACTATCATCTGCATTTCTCTAGATATGCTGAAAATTACATCTCTTGTTTACTTGTAATTGAGACCAACAAAGCCATTAGGATCAGGCTGGCTGGGGGCAGAGATTTAGGATGCTTGGTATGAAGCTGGAAGTGTTCAAGGCCAGGTTGGATGGGGCTTTGGGCAACCTGATCTCTTGGAGGGTGTCCCTGCCCATGGCCTGGGTGTTGGAATTAGATGGTCTTTAAGGTCCCTTCCAACCCAAATGATTCCATGATTCCATGATTCTATCATTCTATGAATCTTGTTCAGTTAGGTTTGAGAATAGTCAGGAAGCTACATGGAAACAGATGTAACGTTTAAATTTTTACAAAAATGCAGTTGCACTCAGATTTCTCCCACCCTCTCTTGGTCTCACCTGGAAACTAGGTAAAAAGGTGGAGAGCAATCAGAAACACACTTTTACATACCTTAAGTGAAACAATATGTGTGTATGAGATTAAAGAAACAATAACAAAACAAAACAAAACACTGAAGCTGGAACACTTTATGACTGAAAGTCATAAAGGAACAGATTTAAAGCTACTTTAATTATCCTAAGACACAAGCATGTGGCATTTTTTCTATAGGATTCTGTCTTCCCCACTGTAGAGGATAGACAATGCTGGGAAAATGAATAAAGGTTGTTTGTAGAAATGGGGTGGCTTTATCAGAAGGCTCAGGGCAATGAAATCCTCCCACAGTTCCTTCTTAGTGTTCTGTATCTGTTTCTGGTCACAGTTTTGGTTTGATAGGTAAAATACGTTGTGATAAATAACATAAAGCAATACACAAAGAGAATAAATAATGCCACTTTCAAGACGGTGAAAAGGCTGTCCTGGAGAACTGTCCCAAGAGGCATGTATCTGATACCAGTGTGACTACCCCTCCCTAAGAAATTCCAGTTTCTTGCTCCAAAGCTCTGAGAAGTCAGAGCTCTTTGAGAAACTCTTTCCTAGAAAGGTTTACCATGGGGGGAAAAACCAAACCAAACCAAACCAAACCAAACCAAACCAAACCAAACCAAACCAAACCAAACCAAACCAAACCAAACCAAACCAAACCAAACCAAACCAAACCAAACCAAACCAAACCAAACCAAGACAGACAATCCAAACTCCAAATCAAAGCCAAGTATTTCCTTCTATTTCCAATTAGAAATATCTGAAGGTTTTGCTGATACCTACAATAGAAAATCTCAGTCTGACTGATTACACATTATAAAATTTAAAAGGAAATAACTTCAGTATCAAGAAGATTTATGTAGAAAGGTATGCAGAAAACATATTTCCATTTCATGTGTTTTCTTAAATCTTGAAATGTCACAAAAACAAAAAGATTGAAGCTCTGGGAAGTTGAGCTTTTGTTTGTTTGTTTTGTTTGTTTTTGTGAATATTCAAAACATACGTTATGAAACTCAAAATACATAATCCTATATTTTACGTTGCAATCCTTTCTGGCAGATTGATGACAAAATCTCTGATGTATTTAACAAGTACTCTTGTCTACAGCAGGGAATACCTGTACACGTAGCAAATGCATGATTTCTACCACCCTGACTTACACCACATAGTACCTCTTCCTTTGAGTAGCTTTGTTAAAATCAGCAGGGCATACTCACAGAGCAAAGCAGACTGTATGGAAAGAAT
This sequence comes from Anser brachyrhynchus, assembly GCF_964034855.1. NCBI lineage: Eukaryota > Metazoa > Chordata > Aves > Anseriformes > Anatidae > Anser > Anser brachyrhynchus. The sequence continues at coordinate 65,696,004 of NC_137696.1, forward strand.
GGCAGCTGCCATCATAGAAACCAAGTCATGTTTAGATGTTCTAATGCCTAAGAGAGATGATGACAGAAAGGCCGTTGTCCTAACTATGAAGGATGCATCGAATCCCCGTGGGACTCACTTCCCGCTTCTATGCCAGTTCTCTGGTGAGTGTTTCTGGTACTGTAGCTGTGTTACCAATGTCCTGCCAACCACCTATCAGTTCAAAGCTGAGAATCACAGAAATCAGAAGCATGTAACATGTACAAGTTACCAAAGCAGAAACAAGACAGCAAATCCCCAAGATGAGCACTGAGCCCAAACTTTCAATTAACTTTTCACAGACATGTAAGTGAACCTCCTTTTTGTGCATGCTTGTAGAAAGTAAACCTAAAAGGCTGTCATATTTGTTTTATGATGCACGTTTATTCATATACAAAAGGAAAATCACAGACTCTTCCATCTCTCCTGCAGGGACTATCAGTATTCACTGCTTCCAGGATGCATCTCTGAAATATTACTAGATAGTTGACATTGTAAACTGCAGACTCTTTTATGAAGTGGTCAAAAGAGAAATATGCAAAAAAGCCAATATATCTTATGCAAAATTATCGTTGTAGGATTAAAGTGCAGACATAACTGTTTTATTTTGAATATTTCTTTCTATGCTGTTTCTTTATTGGCTAATCCTTTGCATTTTTGTGGTTTTAAAACATGATGAAATTTGTCGATAGGAAATGAGTTCCCTTTTGCCCTCCAATTATTAGCACATTAGAGCAAGTTTTGGAAAATAAAAGATTTTTTTCTTCAGAAGAAAATTTGGAAAAGAAGAACACTTTGTAGGGGAGTGGCAGGAAGAATGTCAACTATTCTGGTGAGCTTTTATTACTCATATGGTTTGTGGCACAATTAGGCTTGCATGTGGACACAGAGTTTCTGAAATTCCTGTCCACTTAAAGTGCTCGCAGCTCCTGGAAGTCAGGTACCCACAGAATCCATCATTAAATGCAGTAGGTCAGCCTATGCCCTCCATTTCCATCCAAATGAAACATCACATGCTGGGACCCTGGCTCTCTGTGGGCTGCTTTACGCTACTGCAGTTGGCCGCAATTTGTGCTGTTGGACTCCCTGCACTCCATCTGTCATGGGGAGTTTGTTTTTTTACCACCTCTGATAGGGGGCCACATTAACCTTCAAATACACATGCCTGACTGCAGTAACATCAAAAGGAGTGGCCATACATAGCTGGAAAAATATTTGGGCCAAAAATACTGATATAATAAAACAGCAACCTAGTAATATGTAATTGCCCACATGTATGATTGCATCTATGGCTTCACCCAACACAGTAGTTAGATGAAGACAACGTGTTGTGGCTGAGTCTTAAATGGGAACATTAGCTGGCAAGGCAAACAAGAAAGCAGATTATACATCCTAGTCAAGTGACACAGAAAGACCACAGTCACTGTGCATTTCTTTTGACTCTGACAGGCCTTATACATGCCTCACGCACTGTGACTCTCAAAGCTCCTGGAACATCCCCAAAGTGGGGTCATGGCATTTTGCCACAGTGCAGTCCTTTGGTTTTATGGTGCGTATTGTAGACGAAGAGCTATATAACACATATAGAAATGGTGTTGTTTTAGAAAGTGGTATTGCAAAAGCACATAATAAAAGTCTATTTAAGTAATTTGGAGGAAATAAATAGCTTTAAAAATGAACCACAGGAAGAGCATAAAAAGAAGACCATAAATGTGGGTTGCAGTAGAGTTTCATGAGAAAGGACCAAAGAACTGAAATTGCAGAAGTGAGGGGAGAAAAAGGGCCTAAGCACAGATGGTGAATGCAGTCTGGCTCTCTTTTTCCCTCCCTTCTCTCTTTATCCCTGTACGAGTAGATCTGGTGTGATGATCAGACTGCTTGGTGTTTGGTTCCTAGCCAGGGGTTATGGCTAGCCCAGAGGAAAACTGAACAGAGAGATGGTCATCAGATCTTCTGCTAGCCAGTGCCAGCAGGCCCTGCATGCTTATGCAGTTCAGTGAGGGAAAATAGAAAACATCATATAGTAGCTGCCCTGAGTCCATCCAAAGATGACACAAGCAGAAAAGCCAAGTTTTTCAAAACTGCTGGCAAGATAAGATCTCTGCTCCAAGTGACCAGCCATTAAAGTGGCCTCTTTTTAGAAAGTATGGTATGGGACCCAGGTATGTACCTGCTTACGTTTTAAGATCAGATGATACGATGTCTGAGGGTAGTGAGAGAAGAGGGTTGTTTTCCAGAGCTTCCTGATTTAAAACTGTTGAAGGAGTTTCATTTTTGATGCCTAACTTTAATCTCCATATTATTTCAGCTTGTTCTACTCTGTACAGTAGATCGTTACTAGCCAACCTTTGCATGTTGCACCAAAAAAAGATCTTTCTTTGTCATGCAGGCTATTTGGGTTGCACAGCAAATTTCCCAAACACCATATACCATACCATTTACCATACGCCTAAATTAGGTGGCAAAAATATTGTGGTCTGTTCTCTGCAAGGACTGAACAAAGGTGTAGTTGTGATCCCTCTGAGCCGTGTTGACTGAAATTTCCACAAAGTGTAAAAGATGACGTAAATACCTGACATAGCACCCACAAGTTTTCACTCAAAATTGTGGATGAACTCCTCAGAAAGGCTTTGCACATAGGCAAAACTCTCCCTGCAGAACTTCTCAGCTGATCTGTTTGAGCCCAAGGACTCCAGGGGGAGTCACGATACAAATTTCCAGAGGCTGCCGATGTACACTGGGTGTCTGGGTCCTGTTTGGTCTTCCCGGTACCAAAGCCATGCTCTATCCTGAAGAACAAGCACTTCCAGATGAAGCCTCTGTGGACTGCCTGGTGCAGCATCCATAGCAATGTACAACAGCACCTTTCTTTTTCTCTTCTCCCCGTGTCCTGACTCACTGTATTCTTCCACCTCTTCTCACCAGCCTGTAGCCAGAACTCTTTTAGGGAGGCAAGCCCTAGGGAATTCCTGTTTGCAGGTGTCAGTGGAATTAGTCAGGTAACTAGCGGCTCAGCAATAATTGTAACATGGCCACCCTGCTACAGTTTTTGGTGCAAATTAATGAGGTGAAGTGCAAATTGGGCTAATTTATAGACTTTTCTTTGATTAAGGTTCTAGCCAGAGTCCTGGGGTATGTAGGTTGATTATCTGCTATATTACAGGCTTCCTAGGTGACCCCAAAAGGGGAATCCTTTGTGCTCCAGTTCCTCAGTGGTAAAAAGGGATGAGAACACTTCTCCACCCTACAGAAACATTATGAGGGGCTTAGACACTATGGTAATGGATACTGAGGGTAGCTAAGATAAATAACCTGATAGTTAGTTGCAAGAAAATGATTGATGTTAGAATACTACAAATATGTTGAAAGCCTAAAATATCTTTGTGATGTCTCCCCATTTCTTGAAATGCCAATTAACATTTTTCACTCAGATACCTGATGTTTACATTGGCGCATTTTTATGCTCACGTGTCTTACAAAATGGATACTCGCCTGACTTTGATTCTAGATGAAAGCACTCGTTCCTCAATCTTGTATTAATTTTGAAAGATAGAAAAGTTGCTTTTATAGGAACAAAAACAGTGAATTTCAATCGTGCTAGTGATGAGTGACAAGCTGAAAGTTTAATAAACAGACCAAGAGTACCATCATTGGTAACACTATAGCACAAGTAGCAAATCACCATTGACTAAATTATTCTGAAGTCCCCAAGCTCTCTGTGAAGAAAAATAAAGTGTTACTTCAGTTTCCTGTAATCCTTCCTCAGTAAAAACACAGGATTCCCTTAGGAGAGTTAAAATCCATTACAAGGTTTCTTTATGCCTTTTTGTAACTCTAATTGTCTCCTCTATGAAGGGTCTTACTTCCTTGAACAAATAGCTAACACAGCTCTCAGGGTGAAAGGGGGCTCCAAAGAAGTCAGCTTTTGGGCCCATCTTCTTCCAGCATCCTCTTTTTGGGTTCTGCCCCACTTCATCATTTTCTGAAGGCTCCCTCCATACTTTCCAGTACCAGAATATACATGGTTACTACCATTGACCCATCAGAGAAGCCTAGCTTCTTCTTTTTACCCAAGGTGCTTCTTTTTCCTACAGAAATATATCCAAACTACTTTTGCTTTCCACCTTTGCATGCCACCCTTCCCCCTTTGAGTCTGCTTGTCTCTTAGCAGATTTGCAATTTTTGCAGTTTGTTCCATGTGGATTTTTTTTCTCAGTGATTTAAATACTGGATTTAACTCAAGTTGTCAAAGAAACTTCTCAATAATATTCTCCTTTTTCCCCAACCAAATGGTAAAAACACACATTTGTAAATCCATAAGCAGCATCTTATCTGAGCTTGAGCTCCTCAGTACACAAAAATGAATGCAAATTTTTGTGAGTAGGTAAATGTATTTATGAGCACAATTGTTGAGATGAGGCTAAAAAAAGGAGGTCCTTTGTTATTAAACTTCCTTTAACATAAGTGGCATGCGATGATTTATGTGCTGAATATATCAATTCTAACAACAGCCAAGTAGATTCTCTGTAGATCTGTCCCTTCCAATTCTGAACAATCTCTTTTTACAGAAAAATTGTAAAATACATATCTGGCTACTTGAAACTTTGCTTTCCTTTTAAGAAATGGTTGAGGAAAGCCAAACAGCTCCAGGATATACAGCCCTATACAAGGTGTTAGAGAGGGGGAGGGTGGTTCAGTGATGAATGACCAGTCGTTCAATTGTTTTCTTTCTTGCAGAAATCAGAGACAGAGTACAGTTTATCTTACCCTGACTTTTAGCAAGACAGATTGGCAGGCGAAACCCCCAGGTTGAAGTCATCCAACCACCAAGTAGGGCAGAGAGACCAGTGTTGTTACCCTGCCGGGACTCACCCCCACCCTCAATGCATTTCAGAAGTCTATGGTGTTCCTTTCTGAGGTTGCAACATGAACTTTAGCTCTTTCACACCGTTTTTATGCTGAACACAACCCGGAATAATTCATTTGGGGCCTGAATCCTCTGCCGCTAGACAAGCTGAGAGCAGCCCATCCCCATGGATCCCTTGCAAAGTCACTGGCAAGGAAGTCCCCATGCTCTTTGTTTTACCCCCCTTGTACTTTCTTTCATCTGTCTTTGAACTTGGTTTTGCCTACTTTGAAAATTTCCGGCCTGAGCTGCTAGCATCATTTGCTGCACGGATGTAAGCAGGGAAGAGAATAATGTGCCAAGAGGATAAAAATCCCGAGTAACTGCAAGCTAAGTCCAAGGTAGGCTGTCATCATCCCAGGTTTTTCCTGCATTTACCTTCTGTAGTATTTTTCTCATCACCTCCATCCAGTCATTTGGGGCAATTCTTCTGGACATAACATCCTGAATTTATTCCATCTAAATCTGTGAGGCAACATAGATCTTAACTGGCCTTAATCACGCTCTGAAAGTGCGTGTTTCTCCGTGACAGCTATGAATGGACCAGAAGCTGAAGTCAGCGGCAATGAAACTGGGCCAAAGTGCACATTATTGAACAGTTTGATAAAATTCAGAGAAGCACAAAAGGCGTGATAGACATAAAGAGTTAAAAGGGAAAGATGGATGTACTTGCAGTATCTGTTACTTACAAGTGACCGTAATGTGTTTATACAGCTCTCAGTCCGGCTAGCGGATAATTAAAGGGAAGAACTGACACTAGACACTGCTCCACCTTATACACTGCAGCATGGGGAAAGTCACATGAGGGGTACAGTAAGAAAAAAGCAGCAGATTCCCTCCTCCTCGTTTTGCCATGCTCAGTCTCTTCTCATTTGCAACTACAGGGATGCCTGTCTGCTCTGCATTGCTGGAAGTGAGTTAGAATATACTGATAATATTAGGGTCCAAATGATCCTACAGCATTGTATTCAAGTATTTTATACATTCTGACAGCAGTGGAACAAAAAACTTTGTCAGGCTCCAGTTCAGCGGGACGTACCCTCAGCAGCATAAATCTATCCCATGAGTTCTCCATTACCTGCTTATTCCTATAGCTATTGACTATACTTTCAGATCAAGAGTAGATTTAAGTCCTCGTCTAAGCCACGGGTGACTAGATGAGCTTCTGGGTGGGTAGAGAAGTCTTGGCAACAATGTGATTTCTGTGCATGTTTTTGATCAGGGGGAGTGATTACCTGTTCTCTGGCCATGTGAAGGGTCAAAGAAGACCATCCTCCCTCTGGACTGACCAGACCAGTCGGCCAATTTGTCAAGAATCCCGTAGGATAAATAGCTGTCTCCAGAGACCTTTATAGTGACAAATCCAAATAAATCAGAGTCACTTTTACTGAGCACTTCAGCAGACAGCTCAGATTTAATGAATCAGCCTTCAGACCCCCAAGGAAGATTTTCTTTCCCAAGCCTAAGGGGAACAAATACATGTCAAAATTTTCTTTCAGAGTAAAACTATCAATCCAGCCTGTGATATTTTGTGATTGCAGTTACCACTAACAGTATTTTCAAGAGCACTGGGAATGCAGCAAACAGCTCTCAGGATCAGCAGTATGATCTGTGTGCCCAGTACAGATGAAAGGAGGCTGCTATGGATCAGATAATTTTCCTCATCAGTGATTGGGGATGGAGTTTACATTCCTTTATTAGTGCCCTTCTGCACTTTTGGCTGGAACTCCTTGCCAACACACACACACTCACACACACAGAGACACGTGCACGCGAGAGGAAGAGACAGAGAGAGAAAACAACCCTAAAATCCACCAGCACCAAGAGTCATCCCACAGATAAAACCTTGCAGGGTAGTCATTGTGGGTCATTCAAACAGTTTTAAGGCTTAACATCTTGATCCCCTCTAAAAACTTCCCTCTCCATTTCCTTCCCCCCTTTGGGATCCATCCAGATGCCTACTCAAATACCTGCTGGCGCCAGAGGAAATTCTCCTGTAATGGATACCCTGCGATGTAAAACCAATATTTTGTTTCCAGGGTCATCCCTTTCACACCCCCACAGATCCTCTTGCTTCACCAACCTGCCTCTTGGTCAAGCCAAAACATGAGAAATTGTGAATCTGAAGGGTGAGATTTCAGAACAGTTTAATAGGCTTGGTGATTGCTAACCCACACATTTCCTCAGCTTCCTCCTCCCTTTGTGGTAGCCTCATCCAATAATTTGTGTCAGGTTAACAGGCTGCTGGGCAGATACCTCTACTCATAGTTCAGCAAAGAGAGAGAATGACAGCCATATAACCAGACCCAAAGTGCTTGTGATGATCAGGTTGGTGATACCTCTTCAGAAAGGCTAGTGTGTAATATAAAGTTATGAACCCTCTTTCAGTAGTAAGGTGTGACTCAGTGGGACAGCATCCATTCCCAGGTAAAACGATTACTTAAAAAGCATGTGCAGACAGAAAGGCAGAAACATTTCATTTGTGTTGGTGTCTCGTTGCTTGTTTAGGGAATCATGTTCACAATAAGAAGTGAATCAGTGCTTGAAATTTGGCCACGAACTTCTTGATTAAATGCTTTACCCCTTATTACCTTTTATTTTGATTTGGGCTCTCTGGCTGTTCATACGCTTGCCATAATAATACACCAATTGTTTTGTAATATTGTACTGCAATACAATTAACTTTGTTAATGGTTGTATGGGATACGTTAAAAGGAATTCTTAAGAACAGACTGCAAATAATCATTTTTTTTATGTAAGTGTTATTTTTAGGTGTTTATTTCTTCATGTTGCCTTAAAATGCATAACATGGGCCAAATGTTCAGCATGATAATTGAAAAGTTAAGATTATTCACTTATATAAAACAGTAAATATATTTCACTTACATAAAACAGTATAAAATCCTGCCATTTATTTAAATTTAACAAAGCTAAGTGCAAGAATAGCATAATAAGAACTCATTTCAGGGGCCTGTAATTAGATTACAACCAAATTATATTTAAGAAACTTTGTCTTTTTAAATCTTCCTCATGAAGGAAACAAATAGAATTACTGACTTTTTTCTCCATTTATACCCTTAAATAAAAAATAATGTACTGAGAATGTCAAGAAGCAAATATTCTCTTGTCAAGGACTAAAAAAAAAGGAACCCATGAAAGAAATTTTTACAAAATGGCTGCAAGTAAGACTTTGTTATGGAGCTTGAAATTTATTGCAGTAGAAATTTGTTATCCAAAATCCTGCAGAATATGCCAGAATGATTGTTCACTTCTTAAAAAAGTCTCTTCCATTCTGACATAATATATTGCATAAAGTGCAGGAGAACAAGAGTAAAAATGTGTTTTTTTAATGATTAGGGACTGATCTTGTTCCAGTTGAGTCAATGGCAAAACTCCATGGAATTGAGCTGAATATATGGGTATAGATAAGATGTTGTTTACTGTGCTCTCACTTTTTCTGAGAGCAAAATGTAAATGAAATATTTTCTTTGCACAAATCAGATTATCCCAAGTCATCTGCTGACTCCTACTTAAAACAGACCATGGGGATCTCTCCATGTTCTTCAGGAGCTGCAAGCCCGTAAATCCATGCAGACTTGAGGACACTTTTGCCACTGTGTGAACTGGCTGTTACACAAAAGAGGAATTAACACACTCATAGATCAAGAGATCATGAGATTTTGCTTGAATATGAGAATTAATGTAATGTTAGTAAGTTCCTTCACCCTTCTTTCAGCTCCAATTACAATTAAAAAAAAAAAAGCAATACAACAAGTACCTTGGGGCAGAGTCTTGCCTGGTTTTGTGAACCAAGCAAGAGGCGTATTAGCCATGAACTGGTGGGAGAAGAAGGTTTTCCTCCATGTCTCATAGCCATATATGAACTAGAAAATCAACAAGTGGCTTGGCCCTGGACAAACAAACAAACAAACAAACAACATAAAAGAGATTAGCACCCTTGAGCTAGATTCCACCATCACCAGCCAAGTAACACATGTAGACAGACATAGATTGTGACAGTGGTGGAAATTATTCCTTTCAAGGAATTAAGCAGGAGAAGAAAAAACACCATGTCTTGGCAACTCCTTGATTTTCCAAAAATATATTTTAGGGAAGTACGGCTCCCAGTTTGCCACGTTTCAGACCTCAGATTCAACCAACCCGTTGTGAGATGAAAAAAAGAAGGTGCCAAGAGAGTTCTCGTTTTTGTTAACAAAACTTTTGGATGACAAACAAACAATGTGATAAACTCCACCTAATTGCTTCAGTGGCACAAAATGTTAGCTAGCTTGTAGAATGTCTTACCAGCAGACATGGAGTTGCATGAAAAAAATAATTACCTCTGAAACAGGAGGTAGGGAACACTGCTGCAACAGCTGTATAGCAATGTTATTAGGAAGTGTGAAGGAGTAGAAGGGAGTTGTTTATGATAACATGACCAAATGATTCTTAAGTTGTTGTTCATACAGTTAATCAGCTCATCAGGTAAAATGTGCAAGGCAAAGGGAATCAATACAATCGACCCCTATCTTCTCTGGCCCATCCTGGTGGTGATAGAGCATAACAGTGTTGGTTTTGACATTATTAGGTTATCCTGAAAATAAATCACTTTTGAAAAGGTGAATAATTGGACAGAGCTTAGTGCTGACAAGCAAAAGGTTGGGGGTGGGGAGAACAGCAGTGAAGGCGAGAGGGAAGGGGGGTTGCAGTGTTGGAGATGAAAATCCATTCCAGAAGGCCACCGGCACGTGAGGAGCTGTAAGTCTCATTCTGGTTTGTACTCTGGCAAATGAGTGCAGTTTTTGGTCTGATAAAAATCAAACTGCATTTATGGTTTCTGAAACTATTTTTGATCTAGCAGAGAACTGAGACATACCTTGTCATGTAATCTAAACCGTGAAAGGTATACCCCTGCCCAATAAAATTAAAAGGTAGTAAATTTTGTCCGTATAAAAGGAAATCCCCACTTTTCCCAGCATTTAGCTAATCTGTGGAGTTCACTGCTATGAACAGTCATCAAGATAATATATTGTGGCTGGACTCTTAAAAGAGCTACATAATTTTATGACCATCAGCAACATCTGTAACTATGCAAAGGAAGACCATGATAATGGTAATCCAACCTCATATTTTGCAGCATAGGATAAAGCCTCTTTGGGACACAGGAAAGACTTTGTGCACTGGATAATTGACTAGTTATCTGATGGGTGTTTTTAATCCTTCTTCTGACACCTGAGAGACAGGGCACCATTAGACACAGGGTACCAGACTATTTGCTTGTATCTACTCCCACCAAAGACTGTGGCAATATTTCAAGGGTTTGATGTGAACTGGAACTTCATGAGGAGATGTTTGAAGGTTTGGTGTCAATAGTGGACCATAATTTGTTATTTTTGTAATAAAAATGTAATGAAGTCAATCTACTATTCCAGGAAAATTTTCTGAGTATGTGATATGGTTCTGGCAATGGCTTGGCACTGAAGGAATATAGGTTAAAATCCTAATACCTAGACATTTGCAATGTGATCAGGAGTAAATCATGCACAGCTGCACTACACATAAGCTTCTCATTGCAAAATGAGTATAAAAGTATGTTTTCTTTGATCTGGTGTCTTTCTGTCCTGTCTATTCCATCTTAGCTTGTCTAGGTGAAGACTGTCATAATATTTTTATTTCTGACAAAAAGACATAGCTTACATCCTGAATTTCTTTGGGGTTTGCTCATGCAAAACTGTTGCAATCACAGATTTAATTTTGATCTGTACAAGACTTTGAAATGTAGGACCAGCCAGTTAGATTTTGGCACCAATCTACCAAATGTCTCCACTGATCAGGGAAGATGCTCCACTTGGAGGTCAAAATAGTGAAAATGATCCTTAAGCTGTGGTTCTGAGGGGTGTAAAATTCTATCTTTCTTCCTTCTCCCTCTTATCTTCTAGCAGGTACTTAAGAGACATTCAGAAATCAAAGGGTCTTCCAAGGGTTTTCCTCCCAAACACCCCCATAATTGTCCCACCAGGCCTTGAATGAAAAGCAGAAAGCTGGGTGGAGGTCTGAGGCAGGACTTCATCTCCAGAGGTGCTAGCACTTCTCACACCAGCCCCCCCGAGAGGTGCAGGGCATGCCCCTGCTTCAGGCTGGGAGGGGTGGAAAGGTGGTTAAAAAACACTTCTTTCTGCAAGTTCCTCACTGTGCATGCTGGTGGTCTGGAGATGGAGACGTGAAGGACAGAATAACAGGGGTTGTCTGGGAGCTAAATGAAACATTCACATCTTCTCCCAGCTTTTCTAATGTTTGTGAGCAAGTCCTTCTCATTCAAAAATGCATGTTAGGGAATTTATGACAGGAAAACATCAACAAATTATACAGGCCATGAGCAATCAGCTTTAAAGGTTCTGCAAAAATCCAAACTGAGTCCTTCTCTGAGGGAACTTTTATAAAGGACCGCATTTTGCAACCCCGGATGTGGTTCCATGTGACAAGCCCTGTGGTGGTGGACCCACTTGAAGAGATCATCACCACCCTCTTTGCCTTCCCATCTCCTTCCCCCTCTCCTCCCTGCAGTGCCAGAGTTCACTGTCTGCTCGATGATTCAACTGTTTGGGTGGCTGTGCTCCGAACCAGATTTGTCATAGTGACTGCTTTCAAAACAATGAGGAAAGATTTCTCTTTTCATGCCTTTTTTTTTTTTCTTTAAGTCAGATCATTCCCCAGATCTGGTTTGGAGTTCAGCCATCCAAACCATTGAATTGGCATGTCTGACGGGAGGTAAGACCTGTCAAGCAAGGAAGGAATCCCTTAACACTTCTCTGCTTTTAAAGAATTCATTCCCTGGAAAAACACCCTCCTGTTAGATAAGGGGCAGCAGAGAAAAGCCACCATCCACGAAAAGGGGAGGGATATTTCAGGCCACACTGCTATTCTAATAGACCTATTCAAATTCATTATCACTGCATGATACAATCAGCCCTATATAGTTATCAGGATTTGGGGCTGTTTTCTTTTTCTGCCACTGACAAATAGGCCAAAGTAAACCAGATTGCTGATAAGACAGACCCCTGGGAAGACTTTCTGACACACTTGATGCATGGATGGGGCTTTTTGTTCATCACTCAGATGATTTTGTCTTGCAGCATCTGTTTATTTTCCCTCTTCTTCAATTGCCCAAGTTTGAAAGCAGCCTGAAATAGAATAGGATTTATGCTACAATCTGCAAGCCCTGAACTTTTTATTTAGGAGACTCAAAGACTATAAGGCTGAGAGAGGCCTTTGGTATCATTTTGTCTGACCTCTGCTACAACCCAGGCCATTAGCTTTCTCTGACTTAATTCTTGTTTGGTCTGTCTACTGGAAAAACATCCAGTCTTGATTTAAGAATTGCGAGTCATGAAGAGAATTCATCACAACTCTCTATGAACTGTTCTTATGGTCAGTTACCCCATCAGTTAAAAAATTTCCATTATCCTTTAGTATAGATTTGCTGAGTTTCATTTCCCAGCCATTGACTCTTGTCTTTGTTGCACCTTTGTAACCCTAGATTTCCATCAAGATTCACATCAGAGAATGTGGCTGTAATTAGGCACATATATATCACTTAGAGATGTTTTCAGTCAGCTTGCCTCCTGAGCAGAAATGTTTTTGTTTGTTTGTTTTTGAGAAATGATAACATGCTATCATTCCAAACACAACTGTTTACATTTGCTATCATTTGAATTGCAGGCATATGATTTTCCAATACCTGTTGAAATATAACTCCTGGTTTTAAGGATCACTGAAGATATATATATAAGAAATGTCTTGTTACCCAGAAGTGCAAAGGGCCCATATTTACCATTGATGCCATCTGAATTAAACCAAAATACTTTATTTGTAAAGAGAATTCAGCAAGTATGAGAGGTGAAAGATGTTTTGAGGTATCATTTGAGGTGTTACTAATTTACAAATTGCAGTAGATAAAGGGGCTTGAGAAGGTTTTTATGATATTACAAGATGTCTCTTTGACGTGATGACTACTTTCCTGAGGATGCTCTATCAAACACTCTGTCCAGGTTCAGGGAAGCATGAAAAGATGGCAGCACTGAATTGGAGTGATAAGCACAGACAAGTATCCGTAGTCTACCTTTTTTCTTGCTCTCTCTGACAGTATTATGTAACTTGACCCTTTCTAGGGGAACATCCACCAGTATTGAACCACATTAACTTCAGATAATGCTTTCTGTTTCATCTGATCACATACAGTATTTTCATTACCTAGTTACTGTTATGCTCCATGGCATCTGCTCCTCAGCTATGGGTTTGGCTACTGTCAGCACCTATTCGACGCTCTATCCCGAGCCTTGTTTCCTTTGACCTTAAATACACTTTTTTTTTTTTTTTCCTGTAATGTGGGCAATCTAGCCCTCCATTGCCTGATGACTAAATTGGCGAATGTCCTCTTTGGCTTCTTTCATTCTGTCCTCAGCTCAGGTGAAGGGAAGACCAGAAGGTTTTGAGCCTGGCATGTGTCATTCTTATAGCAGAAGCTGAATGTGCACTGGAATCAGTTTCCTGAATATTTCTTGAGATTTATTTCTTTAGGAGGTTTTGGATGGGAAGATCTTGATGAATGAGAAGAAAGAGGAAATAAAAGTTCAAAGACCAGGAGAGAGGATAACAGAACCACGGTTTCAAATCATGTGTGCTTGATTTCTGAACCAGTTTCTGCTATTGGCACTGGTGCATCTTCTACAGGGAGAAGATCTGGAAATCCAAGATGAGTATTCAAAAGACTTAGTGGAAGACCAGCGATAATGAGAAGATCACATAAACAGTGAAATAAAACTCCATAACTGTTTACGGCATACCTCTTCTCCTGATCTGTTTTCCTAATTTATGAAAGTCATGACCTTGTGAGGGCCACAGCATGGACACAAATGCCATCAGAGATTACCTTGGCTGGTAGACCTCAGGGGACCCAGTGAGCAGGGTGGATAGGAAGGTTCATAACATATGCAGCAGTAGCATTTAGACATCTTCATCCTCCTGCATGTGCTAAGGTATGCTTTCCACATTGCTCTCATGCATTGCTTAGTTCTGCTAGATCAGGAAGCCAGGACAGACTGTGTGTTGGATCAGTTAAGTTTTCCCCAGTGGATTATATCACAGACCAGTGAAGATATGGCAGGGTATTAGAAAATCCCTTTGCCATGTGCCCTCTCCCACACAGAGCAAGGGAGAATAGCCTGCCTATGAACGAGCAAAGCTGGGTTGATGCCAACTAGGAGTTTTCCTTTGCAGGTGATGAATTCTCAGTAGCTATTTAAGATCAGCCCAGACAGAGAGGGGGAGAACCTGGCCTGTAGGTGGTTCATGCTGACACTTCCATGAAGATAAACCAGCTACACTGGGGCCAACCCACCGGTATAACTCAGCAGGCAGCTAGGTGAAAAGGTCTAAACCTCATCCAAGTGAAGAGAGCAGTAAAAACTGTACTGTCACATTTGGGACACAGATATAGTCCTATCACTCTAACCACTAGCACTGTTTTTTTTTTCAGTGCTACTTGACAACAGACTGGTTCTGGGGATGGAGAACATTTAAATAACATGCAAATTTAAATTTAGCTAATTTGCAATGAAACTCTCTAGATGTCCCAACTAATAATGCTAGATCATTCAACGAGGAGTGATCAACTATGTTGCCATCCACGTGACAGAGATGCAAGGACAACGTATTTTTAAAGTTACAGTGGGATGGTTCTTTTTAAACTTTTGTCAGTCACATTGATGCAATAGGAATTAATACTACATGTGAATGAACAATAATAATTATTATGCTTTGCAGTTAGAATTTCCAGTGTTTTTTGTTTATTTAATAATTTTCTGGAATAGTTCACAGACATTGGCTCCTGTTGTCCAAATATTTCATTTAGATTCATCTTTATAGCTGTTCTGAAATGTAATTGGTCATCTGGCCGAAACCAGAAGGCAGCCAATTAAATTCACAGGAAAACATTAATCTGAGCCGAAGAATTCACAGCACATGTGTGCAATCATTCCTCCTTGTACACATCCTTTCTGTTCTGCCCCTGCTCCTTCTCCTCCACCTCCCAACCCCACTTCTTGTTTCATGGATCGAAAGAGAATGTGCCAACTCTAACAGCACTGTCCAAGGGAGAGGAAAATTAACACCAGCTTTGCTTTTGTGCATTCAGGACCCGGTCCAAGAAGGCCACTAGAGTGAATGTGAGTTTTTCTCCAGCTTTTACCAGGCCTGGGATCTGGCCCAAGTGTTGCATTTCTAACACATATCATTGCAGAGTGTGAGGATGGAGGAGGCAGGAGACAGGCTTCTGGGTGGCAATGAATGAATGCTTTGAAAGGGAGGAATGAAGTGGAGAGGGAGGGCTTGCAGGAGCCGGGAAGGAGGACAGGGGAAGTTGGGAAGTTGGCAGCAGGAGCAGAGGTCTAGGACCATGAGGACATGCTCTCTCTTGGGCTAGCCTCCTTACTCCTCTGCTGCCAGTAAACATCTGTTAAAACCCACAGGAAATGTGTGTTTCTTGTCTCCCTCTCACTGTTGGTTCATTCTGCAAAAAGTATCTCAGCTCTGCTGCAAACTTCAGCCAGGGAGAGATGTGCTGTGGCTGCAAGGGGGTCATGTTCTTCCAGCGAGCCAAGACAAGGTCACCCTCTTTCCATCTCCTGGCATTTCAGGACAAAATGGAGATGATTTTTTTCCGAGGAAGGGATTGCATGAAAAAACAAACAGACTTATTTTAAAAGGGCATCCAGGTGACAAATTTGGGCATTTTCCAGCTGGGAAATACTGGAAAGGATGTTGCTTGCACTCTCATATTGGAAGACAGTAGTATAGCAGAAGGTAGTATATGGGTTGTAAGTAAGGTGGGGATATATCAGGGATAATTTCATGGTTAAAGTGCTTATTTAATATTCATGGCAAAAATGATTCCACCCGTTGCCTGTGCCACAGCACTGCTAATTAATGCTGGGTCCTAGGTTTCCAAAATTATTTGATTTGAGCTTAAGAGGTATTATAAAGATGCTCCACACATAGGAGAATGAGATCCTGGCTGCTGCAATGCATTCAGTTTCTTATTTTAAACTGTGAATAGTTATATTGCAGTCTTATGGGTGACAGGTTTCATGGGATGACATTTCAGCCTCTCTCATGGTTAGAAATGATATACATGTGCAAGCACAGCTGAGTGCAATAAAGTGCGTAGATTTACATATATCCGTATATATATGCTTATGCCATATGTAACAGACATGTACACTGAATGATAAGCTATACTATCCCATCCATAAGAGTCTGTGTGAAAAAAGGGATTCTGCCATAATAATACCATGATTGCATTTGACACATTTCAACACCCTTATTGACGGACACAAAGAAATTAGATTGAACAGGGAAACGTATTACAATCTCAACACCAGAGGGAGCTCGTCTGGGATGTCATCCACTTAATAGCAAAGGCAGTAGACTTTATTCTGAGTATATCCTCCAAATATTTCTTTTTAATCCATGTCATGTATTTGTGTGTATGTGCGCACACTAACACTGAGCTTATATCAATCACCACAGATCCACACCACTTACACGTGTGTATGTGTGTATAACCAAAGTTGTGTGATGTAGTATGCTTTATGCTTTTTGTTTTGATTTTGTTATTTAATTCATAATTCAGTTGAGATCTGAGATACAAATGCTAAGTAGTTTTTTGGCTTGATGTCATACAAAGTTTTAACACAATGCTTTTGCTTATGGCCTCCCGCCAATGTGTATGCCTTGCACGTCATTTGTGGATGCTCTCAGGAAAGAATGTGCAAAACTGCATTTATTTTTTGGCATTATGGGTTGTATGAAAGCTACTTTAATGCTCATTCTAGGCCAGCAATTCAAAAAAAAAATGCAATACTACTTGAATTTTATAAACAAGAGTTTAAACAAGGCTGTTTTATGTTATTGTTACTTACATTTTACAATGAAGAGGCAACATACTGGTCATCAGAAGTCAAATTCAACTATTGCTTTCTCACAAATGTGTAAGTTACACATATGCTGAAAGCTTTTCTCACTGTTGAACCCAACTGCTTCTGAAAGAATGTGCACAACAAGGCAAAGTGCAGTAACGAACTGTATGCAACTCTCATTTAGTTAGAAGTTTTGCCGTTGATTTCAGAGGAAATAGGATGAAGCACAAGTGTGAAGGATTATATGTTGGGCAAAAACTACCTAGACTGTAAGCAAATGTTTAGGGGCATGGGCTTAGTTTTCACTCCGGAGATGTGAAATCGCTGTCAGTAGCAGCTTTCTGACTGATGTTCTTTGTAGTATCACATTAAAAATATGGCTTTAGCAACCACTCTTTCTACATAAATAATGGAGTGTTCTAGTAGTTCAAAAGGAAGATGGCTGGAAGCATAAATGCCTTGGCTGTGTTGATCCATGTTCAAGATCTGACAACTAGTGTTTGGGAATTAGATGTGGACCTCAGTCTGGATATACCTTCTCCATTGCAGAAACCTTCTTCAAATGCCACAGCAGCAGCTGACTTGTTCCTGCATTTCTTGTTTCTGTCACGACTGGTAGCATAAGGAGTGCATATCATTGCTGAGAAATGTCACTGCAGATGCTAGTGACAGGTGAAATTTTGGGATAAGTTTGATAACTGAAAGGTATAAAAATTCAAAAGTTTGGTCCTCACAGCTTTGTCCTAGCAAACTCTTGTCTAAAAGGAAAAGAGAAAAAAGTACCTAGGATCTTTGGGTTAAAGCTCTATGATGCATCTCTATTCACAACCCAAAGGGAGCAGCGTCTTCTCATCTTTGGGTTTTGGCTGGCACAAAGGAACATTGCTGTAAAAAACACACACAAAAAAAGCAAACAGAGGCTGCCCTAGTTTACAGCTTCTTTGCAACTTGAAAGCAGGCAGGTCTGGTAGCTTTCCTACTTGTGTTTCTTCTTCTTTCCAACCCATCCCTTGTTAGAAACCAAGGCTTAAAGGAAAGAAAGGGGATGGCTTGAAGTGATCCCAGTCACAGTTAGTTCATTCTCCTTCCAAGTGGCCTAAAGAATCCATACCACAAATGAAGGCTAATAAAAATATCAATTTGGTCTGGTGACATTGATATGATAAATATCTGCAAAAATTGCAATAAATATTGAGGTCTGAGAAATACATTGAATGACATATGAAATGAAGTGTCCTTTGAAAACAGGGAGTGACAGAAAGCACTGGGGTAGAGTGGACCATTGGCCTGGAGAGGAACAGATGATGTGCTAGAATGTGTATTAACCTTAACCTCTATCAATAGCCATTTATTCAATTGGTTTGGAAGTGACTTTTAAATGTGAATATAATTAGTTATATCAGAAGAGTAAAGAAGGTAAGTAAACATTTTGCTTAAGTACAGCCTACAGTGATTATAAGATTGTATAGCTATGCTAACTCAAGATAATTTATTTAGCTACAAACACTGACTTTAGATTTTCCTGTAAACAGATGAAAATTTCAGCTTGAGTAATGTCAGGTATACATAAAGTCAGAGGACAATAACTTTGGTTATACCAATTGAAGAAATGATTGGAATATTTTTGTGTAGTATGAAAAGGACCAAGATTTTTTTTTTTTAATCTAAAAACATTCCTACATCTGGTAACTTTAGTTTTCATTACTTTAAGTGAGGTATTTCTGATAATAGCTGAAAAGTGAAGATTCATGCTAAAAGAAATCTTATGGGAATGTTATTGTCTCATTTTCTAAGTACTTATAATCAAAAGGGTTTGGAGTCAAATGAAAAGCTAGACATTTGGGTGCTTCTTCTGAATTTCCAAGCTGGATATGCATGTCATTTTAAAGAATATTATTACCTTGATCTTCTTAATGTTTGATAGCTTTACAGTTTTCTAGCTTCCTGTCCTCCAGACTTCTTTCTTAAGTGGCTATTGCTGCTTTCTGTGTAGCTTTACACTAGCTTCTTTGAGCAAACAGTTTAAAATTTCTCTAATCAATACAATGTTAAACATTTTGCAGTCTTTCAAGAAAAGGAGAGGCTTTTACCAAGAGAAAAAACAACAACAAACAACAAACAAACAAACAAAAAAACAAAAAGCACCATCACTGATGGTTTTTAAGAACCCATTGAACAAGCAGGAGTCAGTAATGCCACAGGCAGAATTAAACCTGTATTTAGGCAGGGAAGTGTTGCAGGTGATCTCTGGAAATCCCTTTGATTCTTGAAACACTTTCAATTGTTCTAAAATATAAATAAAAAGTTACAGCCCATGATTTTTTTTTTTTAAACTGTCATCATTTCTAGGTTCAGTAGGATAGCTAAAAATTTGTTTGGATGCACATCATTTTGCTACATCGCATGTGTTTGTTTGTTTTAAATAACTGCCGAAGGAAACCTTTCCCTTGGTATTTTTGTTTAATGATGTTGTCACCCCCATTAAGTCCTTTGGTATTGTGCCAAAGGATTAACCTTTGGTAATCAAACACAAAGCAGCAGAGGTCTTGTTTTCACTCAGTCTTTGCTGTTCTTTACCAGGTGCTTGCAAGTTGGACAGTACAGGAAGGCAGGCCAAGAAGGCCTGAAAGCCTCTCAATTCTGGATACAGAAACAGTGACAAAACACAACCTGAGAGATTGTTATGTGCTGTAATAGCAGTCAAGCACATAAACAGCCTTCCAGGCTACTTGCGCGAGAGTTCAAGTCATACGGAATCAAGAGCAGGCCAGCAAGCGAGGATGCACTAGCCATTAGCAAAAGGGAGTTAATAAGTGATGAAGTCAGGAATGTGCTGATGTCTCTAAGTGGAATGAGGGAGATAAATTGTGGGAAGCCACAGCTTCGTAGAGATGAAGCCACTGTTGAGTTAATTAATTGGGTGGGATGTCTGCACACTGAGGGGAGGAAGGGAGCTTCATTTGGTATGTGTCTGAGTTTTAAGCAGCAGTTACAAGGGATTGTGGAGCTTGGGGAAGGACAGAAGAAGAGTCGGGCACAGCTCACACTGGAAAGGAGCCAAATAAACTTGTCAGATATTTGTGAAAATAGGCTGCAGCTGCTAGGGTTTGAAGAGCTTCACTGTGCAAGCAGCATGCTGGGCCTGAGTGAGACCCTGCACTGGCTGCCCCCTGGCCTG